>NC_056725.1:762282067-762347517 GCF_019279795.1 Protopterus annectens | reverse complement strand
GGGCTTTAGCCCAAACATCTCAAATGCTCAGGTGAGAACTGCTCTCTCCAAGGCGAAAAACTTTTAGTTATGTACTCACCATAACTTCAGATGTTTGGGATCCATCTCGCCTACATTCTGAATGATGGTTCGGAGCCGATCCTCGCTCCGGCACGCTTATGCCAAAGAGCGAAGTCTCTTATTGGCTGAGCTTACTATATCCCAGGATGCACCACCACCAGTCCCCCAGATCTAGTTTGTCTGCATACATGCACACATGCATACCCTGCTTATATAACATCGTCAGATGAAACAAGATAAAAACAGTAGAGCTCAAAACCGTTCAATCTCTTCTGATCTGCAAGGCAGGGGAAGGAGGTGGGTATCAGGAATGTGCAGATGGATCCCAAACATCTGAAGTTATGGTGAGTACATAACTAAAAGATGTTATGTGATCCTATCTCGCCTACATTCTGAATGATGGGACAGCGCCCTAGCACCTGAATCCTGGGTGGCTCACTGGAAAACACTCCTGAGTACCGTGGAACCAAATGAAGCTCATCCTTTAGATGCCACATCCAATTTGTAGTGGAAATGAACGTGCGGTTGGACCAAGTAGCCGCAGCACAAATTTCCGAAATAGCGAGCTTGGAATGAAAAGCTATAGAAGTAGCCATAGCTCTGGTAGAATGAGCTTTGATAGATGATGCAAGCTGCTTATTCAAGAAGAATAGGCCTGAGTTATGCAATCTCTGATCCATTTTGAGATTGTAGCTTTTGTGATGGATTGGCCCAATTTATTATCTGAAAAGGACACAAACAACTGGTCTGACTTACGGGTTGCTGAGTCCTGTCTAAATAGAAGCGTAATTGCCTGTGAACATCCAATTTATGGAGAGTGTATTCTGCTTCATTAGAGAATTTTGGAAAGAAAACTGGTAGTTCTAGAGATTGTTGAAGACAGAAACTAGAGCAGACCTTTGGGACAAATGATGGATTAGGCCTAAGTGATACTCTATCTTTGTGGAAAATCAAATACGGTGGTTTAATAGACAGGGCTTGAAGCTCTGAGACCCTTCTTGCCGAAGTAATAGCCACTAAAAATGCCGTTTTCCATGACAGATATTTTAACTCGCACGTAGCAGCCGGTTCAAAGGGGGGAGATGTTAATGCGCAGCACCAAATCAAGATCCCACGGAGGTGCAGGATGAAAAAACTGGTGGTCTTAACAGGCTCGCACCTTTAATGAATGTTTTGCATAATCTGCTGCTCATCAAAGGAGGATCCGTGGATTCATGGAATTTAGAGATAGCAGCTAGTTGAACTTTAATAGTTGAGACAGAAGATCCCTGATTAAATAGGGATGTTAAGAATTTCAAAACCTCTGGGACAGGAGCAGTGATAGGGTCTAAGCCCTTGAGTTGAGCCCAGATAGCAAACCTCTTCCACTTACTGAGGTACAATTTGTTAGTGGTAGGTTTGTGGGTCAAGATAAAATGTGAACAACTTCCGGTCTAGTGTGTGACTTCTAACTAAGGTTGGAAGTGGAGGAGCCAAGCTGTCAATTTCAGAGATTGAAGGGACTGATGCCAATGTCCCGACTGATGGATTAGCAAATCCGGGATCACGTCTAAGGTCCACGGGTCGTCCACTGCATGCTTTTTCAGGTAAGGAAACCATATCTGACGAGGCCAGTATGGGGCAATCAGAATCATTGAAGACCCTAGCTGAGAAGCTTTTTGAATAACTTTGGGAAGGAGTGGAATTGGGGGAAAAGCATAAAGCAACCCTGTTGGCCAAGGTTGTGCTAGAGCATCCATGGCTGGTACTTCCTGATGTGGAATCAAGGAGAAGAACCTTTGG
The DNA here is from genome assembly GCF_019279795.1 of Protopterus annectens. Taxonomy (NCBI): domain Eukaryota; kingdom Metazoa; phylum Chordata; order Ceratodontiformes; family Protopteridae; genus Protopterus; species Protopterus annectens. The sequence continues at coordinate 762,345,675 of NC_056725.1, read as the reverse complement.
CACTTGGTGTTTTGTGGAGTCGCAAATAGGTCGCAGCACGCGCCCCCATCTCTTGAAAACCTGGGCTGCTACTGCGCGCGGTTTAGAGACCATTCGTGAGGAGAGAGAATTGTCCTGCTTAATTTGTCCGCCAATACATTTGACTTTCCGGGATGTGGGTCGCTACCAAGAAGCGGTTGGTAGCTACAGCCCATTCCCACACTCATGGCCTCTCTGCAAAGGGGTACGATCTGTCCCTCCTTGTTTGTTCAGATACCAAACCACCGACATGTTGTCTGTGATGGCGATGATGCCCTGAGAAAGGAACTTGTGTAAGGCCTGTAGGGATAGAAGTACAGCCCTCATCTCCAACACGTTGATGTGGAGAAGAGCTTCGTCCGGAAGCCAGGATCCCTGAACTAGCCTGCCCAGACAATGCCCCCCCCACCCTATCTGGGAGGCATCTGTCGTCAGGGTAACCACTGGAGGGGGGAGAACAAAGGGTTTTCCCTGATCCAAGTTGGATGTCTGAAGCCACCAGCGAAGGTCCCTTTGCATATTTCCGTAATCATGATGTGATGATTGAGGGAAGATCTGAAAGGACCATTGAGTTGATAAGAGCCACTGAAGAATCCTCATGTGTAACCTTGCTAGAGGAACTAAAAGTACCGTGGCAGACATTGAGCCTAGAACCTGTAGGACCATCCTGGCTGGGGCTTTGGATCTTGAGATCAGAGCTAGAACTTGGCCCTGTAAAGTTCGAATCCTTTCGCAGGAAGAAGACACGATCAATCTTGAGTCTATCTCTGCTCCTATAAACTTTATGCGCTGAGAGGGCAGCAAGACAGACTTTGACCAATTGAATGTAATCCCTAGGGAAACACCCAGGGAGATGGTGGCTTTGAGGTTGTCCATAAGTAGATGCCTGGTGGTGGCAGTCAGGAGCCAGTCGTCGAGATAGGGAAACACTTGGAATCCAAGACTCCTCAGGTGAGCCGTCACTACTGCCAAACACTTGGTGAACACCCTGGGGGCTGTGGTGAGACCAAAGGGCAGAGCACAAAATTGGTAATGACTGGTTCCCAGGCTGAAGCGCAGATACCTTCTGGACGCCTGATGTATCGGTATGTGATAATAAGCGTCCCTGAGGTCTATGGAGCACATCCAAACATCCTTCTCCAACAACGGGAGAATGGATTGCAACGTGACCATTCGGAATTTGGATTTCGTGACGGATAGGTTTAGTCTGCTGAGATCCAATACTGGTCTCAGGTCCCCTGTCTTTTTTGGCACTAAAAGAACCTGGAGTAATTTCCTGATCCGATTTGGTCTGTGGGGACCGGTTGGATGACTCCTTTTCTAGCAGCTTTGAAGCTTCATGCTGCTATTTCCTTTAACTGGGTGGTGGGTCCGGATTCTCTTGGACCTAAGGGGGTAAGGACTTGAATGGGATGGTGTAACCTCCGCAATTATCCAAGCACCCATCTGTCCTGAGTGATTGACTCCCAGGCTTCTAGGTGCTTGGCAACGACACCCGACTGGCTCCGAGCAGCACAGCCGGGCAATCCCTCATGTCGTATGGGAGGCTGAAGAGCCACGAAAGGACTCAAGGGTCTCCAGAATTGCGGGGCCCTCTGCCGCCTCTGGGACGGCGTCTCCCTGAAAAATTTCCCTGCCCTCTGCCTCTGGACGGGGAATCTTCCTGCTGTTGGGAGAAAAACTTGCAGATTTTCGAACCACATTTTCCCTCCTTGGCCTTGGGGTAAGGCCGAAGGAGTGGAATAACGGGCCCCTACGGCAGATAAAGTGTTTCCCTCTTGCTCACAGCGGGTAAGGGTGTCTTTCACCTTGGGTCCAAACAATGAGGACCCATCAAAGGGAGCGTCGGCGAAGGAAGACTTGAAGGCCTCCGCAAACTGACATAAGCGGAGCCAGGCTTGTCTACGTAGAGCAACGCCTGTGCCTGCCGCTCTACCCGCCCCTTCGGCCGCATAAGAAATGAGCCTCATGGACGAGTTAGCAATTGACGTAAGGATAGCCAACTGAGAGCTAACGGACTGGGCTAGCTGCTCAGGTAGGTTACCCGAGAGGAGTCTGACAACTCCTTGACCAGATCCCTCTGAAGCCTGGTAAAATGTGCCAAATAATTCAGAGACCTTAAGGTAAAGGCCGCTGAAGTCAGGGTGCGCTTCCGTCTATCCATACTCCTAGACTCCTTATTAGGAGGATGGATGGACGTTGAAGCCTCTGCCACGTCCTGTTGTGTAGCAGATGCCACCACCATGGCATCTACAGCCACGCCTTTAGTAAGGAACTCCTTCTCGGAGGGAGCAGATAAGAACTTGTTTGGGCGAGAAGGGACTGGTTCCACGGTATCCGGGTGTTCACGCCCACAAACTAAATCCAGAAGCTCGTCAAGGGCGGAGACACCCAGGAGGCGGAGGGCTGAGCGCCAAAGGCCTTGAGGAGCACTGATTCGTCCGCAGAGGGGGGTTTGGACATCCAGCCGCCTCGTTGTTTGAGGATCTCTAAGATGTCTGCAAAGGAGACATCGTCCGAGGACACTTAGGGACCCCTCGCATCATCCATATCCGTGTCCCATGTAATAGACTCGGGGAGTCCACGTGCTTCCTCTTGCACGATCTCTTCCTTGGGGTTCCTCTGGAGATGACCAAGAACCCTCAGGAAGAGGGAACCCCCACTGGGGTAACCTCAGGCCTCGGGCTCCGCTGGCTACGGACAGGGGAACTGCCAAAGACCCAGTCTCCACGCCCAGGGAAGGTGCTGGTAGAACGGAGAGATGGCCGAAGAGGATTTGGCCAAGGCACTCCTCATGGCCCTGAAAGCCGGACCCCCAGAATCCTGGGAGAATCCGGTCTCCGGGGCCATGATGGCAGACGGAAGTCCCGCAGCAGCACCGAGAGGGAGGCTCAGAACCGAAAGCAAAGGTCCCAAACATCACCCTCGGGTCCAGCCGAAGAAGTCCAGACCAAACTCGGACCCGAGGCCCGAGTTGGAGTAAGGGTCGGAGCCGACCCTGAGATCTCCACCGCTCCAAGAGCACCTGCTCGACGGAGCCGAAGCAGTCGGAGGAGGAATGGCAATGGGGTGGGTCATGGTCATCGGCCCGAGGCCAACTGGGTCGGAACCGAAACAAACTTTTGGAAGACTGGGGACTGGAAAAGTCTTTGGAGCACCCTGTCTATACCACAATCCGACATTCTCGAAGACCCAGAGGCAACAGAACGGGTTCGTGAAGACCTCTCCCTTGGCGCGAAGGGACTAGGGGACCGGCTCCCAGGCGACTCGCTGAGAATCGGCGCCGAGGAAACACACCAGATTCCATCGGTGCCGAGGTAGACTTGGCCGAGGAGGAAGTGTCTGAGGGCGACCCTTGCCGGCTCCGAGAGCAGTGGAGCCGGCGGTGACCCGCCTCGATGCCCCAGCCATCGGCTCCGAAGCCCGAGGAGTCGATACTGGAGGCATCGAGGCAGACTGACCTCGGCTCCGAAGTCTTTTGAAGGAGAGGCCTGCCTAGGTCTCTTGGCAGTCGGGTCCGACGGACTGGTCGGAGCCAAGCCCTTTCTTTTTGGCAGGAGTCGGAGAGGAAGCCAAGGCTTCTTCGAAAGAGGGTTTAATCAAGCCTTTGAGAATCAATTTATTTTTCCTCTCCTGGAGGACCCTAGAGGAAAAAGCGTGACATACGCTGCATGACTCCTGCAAGTGCTTTGCCCCTAAACAATACACACACAGTAGATGGTCATCAGTAACAGACATCTTAAAAGCACATTTAGAACATTTCTTAAAGCCCGAAGGCCTATGGGGTTGAGACATGTTGATACACAATCTAGTAACTCTGACAGGAAAGTACACTAAATTTTAACTACTGATATAAGCTTACAGTAAAAAATAAAGCCAACTCTTCCTGTAAAAAGAACAGGTAACTCTAACCCACTTTGAACAATTATTAGAGACCCTGTAATTCAAATATTAACAGTCTGGGAAGGCCCTGAATGGAGGGGGGCCGAAAACAAACTGAACTCAATCACACACAACAATTCCAAGTCCAACTCGTACACAAAGTTAGCGATAGCTGTTAAAACAGCTTTTGTGAGAAAACACAGCAAAAAACTGACAGAAAAGTTAGTTTAATAAACTACTTAGCCCAGCCAGCTCGAGACCACGTCTTCGCAGGGAAGCGGCAAACGAGATCTGGAGGACTGGTGGTGGTGCATCCTGGGATATAGTAAGCTCAGCCAATAAGAGACTTCGCGCTTTGGCATAAGCGTGTGAGCCGAGGGATCGGCTCCGAACCATCATTCAGAATGTAGGCGAGATAGGATCACATAACATCACAGCATCCATGGGACCAGATGGTGTCCCTGGTTGTGTGCTCCACGAACTCAATGAGGAATTAAACCCGCAGTTAGGGCAAATGTTTAATCTTAGTCTCACCTCAGGATACATACCCAAGGAGTGGTGTACGGCGACGGTGGTCCCACTTCACAAAGGAGGTGCCTCCACCGACCCCGGAAACTACCGTCCCATCAGCTTGACAAGCCTGGTCTGCAAAGCTATGGAGAGGATCATAATGGAACTCATAAATAAAGACATAGGGGACTTGCAGATGTTGGATCCAACCCAGTTTGGCTTTGTCAAGGGCAGATCATGCCTTTTAAACTTGGTTGACTTTTTCGAAACAGTCACCAAGGCCATTGACGAGGGAAAGGCAGTCCACACAGCCTACCTTGACCTGGCAAAGGCTTTCACAATACCCCACTCGGGTATGATTGAAAAACTCACCAGCTTAAACGTAAACCCATACGCCACAAGATGGGTTGCAAACTGGCTAAGTGACAGAACCCACAGGGTCAGAGTTGCTGGCGCCATGTCAGACTCAAGCCTGTCACAAGTGGTGTGCCACAGGGCTCAGTCCTGGGCCCACTCTTGTTCGGTATCTACTTTTCAGAAGTACAGGCAAGCACAGGAGGATTATGGCTGAGAAAGTTTGCAGATGACTGCAAACTGGGCACCATAGTTGAAAACCCATCTGACACAGACACCCTTCAGAAGGGTCTCATAGAAACGGATAACTGGTTGCAGAGCCATGGCCTAAAGTTAAACGCCAAAAAATGCATAGTCATCCCCTTCAGAAAAACAAGGTTACCCCTAGTTACCATATAGGTGGCAATCCACTAAGCACAGAAGAGGTTATCAGGGATCTGGGGACCCAGGTTGACAGTAACCTTCGCTTGACACTCACGCTATCAAAGTGGTTAGGAAGACCTTCTACATTGCCCACCTGATCATGAAGGGATTCACATCTAGATCAAGGGAGGTCATCGTTCCCCTGTATTCATCACTCATCAGACCAATGATTGAATACAATGCCCTATTCAGAATGTATCTGACCCGACACCTGCAGCAATTGGAAAGGCCCCAAAAGTTCCTCACTAAAAGGATAAAGGGTCTCAAAAATATGTCTTATGCTGCCCGACTGAAGGAACTCCAGCTCTATTCAGTCGCTTACCGACTGCTCAGAGGTGACCTGTGCCTGACATACAAGGCCATGTCCAACCCGGAATTAATGAACATGCTTCACCTCAAAAAATCTAAATCCATCAGAACTACAAGGGCAAGAGACTTAAACCTCGACACGGCTATTAATAGGACGTGCTGGAGGGACAGATTCATCATCCAGAGACTCCTATGCTGTGGAACAAAATCCCGGTACATGTGAGGCAGAGCACCCGCTGGCCTTGTTCAAGAGAAATCTTGACCAATGGATGGGAGATCAGGTATACCCAGGGATAACCTCAGTGTCACTGCTTGACAGAGGCACAGCAAAATAATGGGCATAGTATCCTTCAAACTAAAGGGGTGGCGAAAGCCACAAAACTCTGGCTAGGCTTATAAATGCCCTAGGGCAGAGAGCCTAGTATGTACCTATGAACCTATACATAGCCTATTAAGGAATGCATTAATTCAAATACTCAGGATGAAGAGTAAGCGTACAGCACTCATTTCAGTCTGCATACTTGGCTGCAACAGCTGTGGTTCAATGCAGATAAGAAATTAGGCTACCAAAACAAAACTAGAACCAGTCAATGATAACTACCCATGATAACTGGCAGCTGAAGTGACAGTTGGTAATCAGATTAGAGGAAACAAAGGGTTAGCTAGGCACAGGCATGGAAGGGAAAAAATGACATTGTCTATAAAATTTATAGATATGGTCTCTGCAGGTGGGAATTCAACTCAAATCCTTCTTCTCATGCCCAGTTTTCATGCTCGAACATATACGCTCCTCTCTGCATGCAAACAGCTTTAACCAAGGAACTGCAGTGCAGGAGAGGAGACACTAATAAAAGAACAGTTAAATGAAGCTATAAAGGATCAGCAAATAACAAAACCCAAATCATTTCCTGCCTCTATGTGTGGTTACTATTCTTATCAAGTACAATTTTATCCAACCAGTGCCGACTGTTGAGTGTTTACCATGACAAATCCTAACCAAAATCAAAGGACCTCTGGTGGTCAAGTCTGCTGGGAAACCTATAAGATTCATTATGCAATATCAAACACAAATTATAAAACAAATCTCACAAACAGTTCACACACACACACACACACACACACACACACACACACACACACACACACACACACACACACACACACACACACACACACACACACACACACACAATGAAGTAATAATTGGGGGAGTTGTTGCAGTGCATTTTACCATACAAGCAGACCTCCATTTCAAGCAGCTTCATAATATTCTTCGATGAAGAAAATTTGTGAACTTTCAATCTTTTACTAGTTCATTTACCTGCATGCATTAAGAGTGTGACCTGTCAACAGCCAATGTAGTTTTGCTTGCAAGCAAACCAAAGTAATCAGAGAAAACCCATGCATGCACACCTGCAACAGACAACATGAAGCAAAGACTAAAGCTGGGAGCTATCAGAAAGATATTGTACCTACTGTACTGCCATGGACAGTAGGAGAGAACATCCCAAGGGCAAAACAGGAGTTGGTAATTCAATGAAGTCTGCAACTTTCATTAGGTATCCATTTACTGTGCTACTTCATCTGTTGCACTCTGACATTATCCAGGTTACAAAGAGGTTGAATTTTCACCAATAAGTTGTCATTTAACTTAGTTCAGCAACCACAAAACCCCAATACATACTTCAATGAGATGCAGACAAAAGGCATCTGAAGCCTAAACTGGCAGCTGTGTGAAAATTTCCATCTGTGTCCATAGTAATCTCCACCAAAATCCAAATATATCATCACTTCTATATATACATAGCTGATAACACTTTAAAAAAACACAAGTCCCATTAATATAGTTGATTCCAAATGTTCTGCAAACAGGAAGAGTTAAAAGGAAACAAGTACAGCCCCTCAGCCAGGTTAACTGGAACCTTAACTCTTTTTTCTTTAGCATTCTCAAAATTCTCAAAATACTTTGGATGTCACTCATTACATATTACAAAACATAGTCAAACAGCACTGTTTTTTTCATGTAAGCATCAGTTCCATGTTAGCTGAGCCAATATGTATTGCTTGGCTGACCAGTCTTAGCCCCACCACCCCTATGTGGTGCTTATCAAACAGTGCAAACTACACACTTTAACACCTTCAACAGCTGATCTTTTAATGACTACAGTTAAGACAGAAAAAAAATGTATTTTAGTAACACATTTTAATCAAGATTCAAATACACAAGAATCAAAAAACAAAGCAGAAAAAACTGGGACTAAAACTATTGGCATGAAAAAAAAAACTATAACAACTGCCACTATCCTAAAAAAAAAACGAATATAACCCGTTTACAAGAACTAACCACCATCATCTGAAACTTCTGCTTAAAAAGCATGAAAAATCTACCAGGCAAAATAAAAAAAAAATTAGACATATTAAACTCAAATACTCTAGGCATAAAAAATATCCATAATGATTAGGTGTAAACATTCTGATTCGCGAACTGAGACAGTATTTGAAAAAATAAGTTTATTATGACATTACTGGAGCTTAAATAACCATCCCCAACTTGTTTCACCCCCCCCCCTTTTCTGCACATGGGATCGGGGTGTCACTTCAATAGTGACAATCATCTATAGCGAAGGTTTACACCGCCGGTGATACGTTAAAATCCTTTGGTACGGTATTCAAGTTTTTTTTTAAGTTACAAGTTCACTCTTCTCGGAGAGCTTTCAGATGCAAATTTTAAGATGTTTAGTTGTTATACAAATCCATGCCTTAAAGTTGGACCAATTTAGGGAAATAATATAATTTAAGGAAAACGGGTGAGAGAATATGTTCTTTTTTATGACGGGATATGTAAAATAACTACCTGCAACGGAATAGTTACTATGGATTATTATTTTGAATTTGGGATATTAAAACATCCCAAATCTTATTAACTAATATACAATGCCAAACATATGCATTATATCAGCTTGTTACATACGCACTCAGAATAAACATTAAAAGTGAAAAACATGACAGCTTGTATAGCTGGTGTAAAACATAGCTTGTTTAAAGAAAGTAGTAATTTTAACTACCCACCCTAGTTTCTTCTATCATACAAAATTATAGAGAATAAGCTCTACTTAAAACACTCTACGACCTTAAACTCACACCAATACGTATGTCCATAACTTGTAGCTTCTTTGTATTTCTGCACAAGTACTGTCTCTAGCATTACATCTCAAGTGCAAATATCTACATAACTTATTTTATATACTTGCTTCTCGTTTAAAAACAGCACTTAAAAACTTCAATAAAACCGTGATATAACACATGGGCACGGTTACAACTTCATACCAGAGAAAAATAAATGCCAACGCCGACTTACAATGGCACTAAAACCTGACCACACGGACCAAAACTAACGGGTGTAAAGTTTAAGGAGCTAGATTTTAAGTTAATTGACTGTCCTGCAATGTAAATGCGCTACCATTATCAAATCAAATACGAAGTTCTCTGTACAGCAAACTCTACAAAATCTAGTGCATGTTTCAAGAGGATCACAGATTTACAACCATTCAGATTAGTGAAGAGGACTTTAGTTCACTGTATTTCGCATCCATTGCTGCCAATTTTTAGATACGAATAATAAAACCCGGTTCTGTTTACAGTGCCGTACTAATATGCATTGATAGTCAGAACGTGGTTGATTTTCTGCTAAAATACTAGGACACCTGGATGCATGCCTTTTACTGTATTTTTCATCCAGTAACAAAACTGCCTTCATCTGCGGTTTTCAGATTAAAAAAGACGTGAAATTCTACTAAGAGACATACTCTCTTTTTAGAACCAGACATAAAAGTTTGCACTGACCAAGTAAGTTAATCAATCTGCCAAAATGCTTCGGAACCACAGTACGATTGTGTTCAGTTTCCCAAGGGAAGGAAAATAAGCCTGGAAAATGTCAGGCTAGGGTTTAATTTTAAAAGATGATGGTTGGTAGGGGGTGTGTATGCTGATGTCACAATGTGGGTGGAGCTATATGAGCCAGACTGAGAGCGGGACGCTCCTCAAATAAAAAGAGCCTAATTGCTTAAAAATAAGGGGAAAGGTGCAGAAAGAGTGACACAGATGCACTTTACACTTCTTAAAGTATGCATTAGTGAAAAAAAAAACAGTGTGTTCTGGAAGCTGCATCTTTGACACTCTCCCTTTAAGTACAAGTAGATCAACTCTGCTGAAATGGACATGAACTTCTTATAGTCCACATTTAAAAGTGAAATGGGTCTGTATGAGGAACACTTTGTAGGATCCTTATCTTGTTTTAAAATAGGAGATATGTTTTAAAATAGGAGATATATGGGAATATTTCCACAATGGGAACTTCAGCAGTTGTTTCTATTTCTCTATAGACATCATCTAATATTTTAACTGCATCATCTAGAAGTATTTTATATACTTCTGGACCATCTAAGCCTGGCATCTTATTTTTTTAAATCTTTATTTAAGCTTTTATTTCTGTTAAAGTGAATGATCTAACAATTTTATAATATTTTTTATAATATTATTATAATATTATTTACATTTTCCATTAGAAAAGTTTCAACTATATCATCATTATCTAGGTTATTTGTATTTATATTTTCATAAAATATTTTAAAGCCTTTAAGAATACCTTTAATAGGCTTTTTCTTTTTTATTATTTGTGTGCTATAATTACTTTCATAGGATTTAGTTTGCTCATTTTCTTTGATCTATGAGCAAGTTTATGCAAGCTTAAAGGAATAACTGAATATGCCTGCAGTTTAAGTTTTCCATGTTTATTGAAACTTTAGAATTTCAATGTATTTTGTATTTAAGTCTTAAGTTCGGACTGATTGATAATGTCATTTTGTTTTAAATTTAACTTTAGTCTATTTTGGCCTGTAATGTACTCAATTATTTGTCCCATTTGCTTATTTTATTAATAAACCAGTTTGTAACTCTTCCATTTAAGTAAACCTTTAGTGAATCCACACAGGACAATGTCAGATACTTCACCGTTCATGTTTATTTCTAGGAAATTTTTGATCTCTAGCATACCAATCCTTGAATCTTTTTATTATAATAATCTATACTGGTAATCTCCTGTGATGCATTAAATTGTCAGTTTTTAAAATAATACTAAAGATTATAGCATTTTGGTCTTATAATGGACATGAAACTATTGAAACTTCTCCGATATATGATAACAGATCAATATTTGTTTGTGTTTCCTGTCTATATGAATGATGGGTAAACTGAAGTGAGTTTGTTTTCCTTAGCGCATATACATCCTTTAAATTCATTAGGTTTACAAAACTCATTGAGTGTTTGGCTGAAGATGTGATTCTCATCTTTCTATCTGCAGCGGAATCTTTGTCTGATAAAATACAATTAAATTCACCAGCCATTATGACTTCACCTTTAATGCAATAAGCTATAGTGTCTAATTGTTTACATCTTTAGTGCCAACCCCCGGAATCCAATAAGAGTTCACCAATGTATATAGTTTTCTCTAAAATCATCTTTCCCTGCACCTCACATTATCTCACTGGTCTACTATAGGGAGGAAGTCAGTTATTTTCATATTTTTTAATTTACAGGTCAGATGATAAAATGGTAAGCAGTCGACCACATTTTTTTTAGCTGTGCTTCATTTTAACATCGGACAGAATTTTTACTAAAAAACTCAAACAGAACATTTCCAAACTTGATGGATTTATAGTCTAACATCTGCTGAAAGATTTACTAACAAAGTTTGAAACTCAACTGCTTTTTTCTTTCAAGAGCCCAGTGTACAGGACAGTACTAAGAAAAAGACATACAGGCTAAAGTTAGTAACATCAGTGAGTCTTCTTTCTGTTTTATCGGTCTTTACAGATAAATGTAAAAACAAGTTGAAGTGTTGAGTGAATCTGAAACCACAACTCTCGAGTATAGAAAAGGCAATGTCTGACTTTGATGGAAGTCTACTTGAAAATAAGAGTAAAACTGAACTTCCTCTGAAGTAAAACAAACTTATTCTGGGAAGGAATAGAAGACTTAAGAGATCAAATCTAGAAGGATAATCATCAGGATTTATGGGATTCCTGAAAATGAAGACATAGACAGTATGATTCAATTCCTAATACCTGGCTGCCTAAAACTTTGAACCTGTCTGAAGCTTTTTCCTTTGGCATCAAAAGGGCACATAGATCACTTTCTAACTCATCTTTAAAAAACATCAACTTTCACCAAGGTCAATGATAAAATTTTCTCAAGTCAAGTTAAGGATATGGTCTTGAAAGCTGCATGGACTAATTATCCAGTTAAAATTAAAAGAAAACACTGAGATTTGATAATGACTATACAACATTACTGCTGTCAAAAAGAAAAGCATGCGTGCAGCTTGTTAAAGGCTTAAAGAAAAGCAATATTAAAGTATAAATCTTGTTTCAAGCAAAAATAAAGGATTCACCTTCCAGAAGGAAAGAAGTTTTTTAACAACTTAGAAGATGCAATGAACTTTATACAGAAAAATAAAATCTTAGATTCCAGTCCATTTCTTCTGCTTTTCTATCAACTTCTTTGAACAGAAACAAGAGATGGTTGGTTAATAAAAAAAAAAGCAGCAAAAAACTGAAGGACAAACGAAGATCAACGTATTTCAAGATTATGAATTCTTATTAAAGTGCATGAATACTTATGAACAGGTGCTGAATATCACTTAAGATAAATCATTTCTTTTTTTCTCTACTTGAAATAGTTACTAGTTCCCTTTTTAAAATGTTAAGAGTTTGATTCTCAGCTATACATGAGGTGTGAACACTTCTGAGAACACTGTAGACTGCAAGAGGATCAAATCTGTCTGTTTGTAAGAAAATAAACCCAGACTGATCACTGGAAGGTCTGATAGTAAAATTAAAAACAAATACTATCTAATGTGAAGATAGCGTCAGTGTCTTGTCTAGTGAATCCTAGGACTGAGCAAAGGCAAGAGGAGGAAGAGGAGGCTGCAGAGGCTAAAATTAATAGACAACTTTACTGAATCTTAAATGTACAAGATCCTGAACCATCTGTTAACAGACAGGTCTGGGGTGCTAAACGTCTTGAGGTTACAAATAGCTGGACTTCACTAAATTACTAAACAGCAAAAACAGTAGTAGCACAGAGGTTAATTACAAGAAATTAATGTCCAAACAGTAGTAACAGAAGCATGCAGATGTGACAATGGAAAATATAAATATATACAAGCGTGAAGCACCAATACAAGCATGACTGTAATCACAGCCATTTTGTTATATGGTACTGACAACCTCTCACTGCTCCACAACTCAAAGTAGAGCATTTAATTATGAACTGGCTATGAAAGCCAATAAGCTCTTTTCCCCATGCTTTATTACTTTGGCACGGCTTCCATGCACGTCTTCATCTGAGCAACTTTTAAGGAGGATCTCTAATCAATTTCAACCACCTCATATTTATACAGGAGTTTCATCTTTGACAAAATAAAAAAAAATGAAAAACAAATCTCCAGTCATACTTTTTAAATTTAAAAATAAAATACTTTTCTGTGTGAACTGTTTCCCCCTCACCCATACCCCCAATATCAGTACTAGTAATATTACACATCCTACTTCACCATGCACAAGAAGAAACCAAACTTTGGATATTGGTCAGGAAGCTCCTAGTTCCAACACTAATATATATGGAGTGACGAGTCACCTATTCTAAATTCCACACTAGACACCTTAAACTTATTATGATGGTTTGGAAGAACGAATGCCTTAATTCACTTATCACTCAATCCATTTGCATGCATTTCCTTTCACTTACACTGCCTTCTGGTGCCAAGCTACTTGTCTGAAGTTTGCTTCCAGAAGTCAGTGACTCACAAAGGAAACCTTGATAAAGAGCTGGGCATGAGATGAAAAATGTCACCAGCACTCTGTTACACAGACTACAGTGGGGATATAAGCTACTTATTACTTACATTTTCCTTCGTTTTTTCTTGCATGACCAATTTAAAAATCACTACAGTAACATCATGTAAAGTAGCATGAATGGTGGCAGTAAAATGAACTTTCATTGCCCATATAAAATGCATTTTGATACAGTAACAAAATCAAATGACAAACTACTGCACAGTATCTAAAACCTTAGATGATACAGAACTGCCATGATGCTTCTACTGCAACTTCCACTTATCACATGGAAAAATTATTAATGTTCAAGCTGCTATTATCATTGAAAACGATGTTTTCATTAAAGCCACCACTGTTCGTACTATTATTACCACTGCAAAGGGGGTCTTTTCTATATAACTACTGTTGTTTGTACCATCTTTAAAAGCAGTTACCCACTGTTCGCAGTTATTACCACTGCAAAGGGCGTCTTCTCTATATAACTACTGTTGTTTGTACTGTCTTTAAAAGCAACTACTGTTCACTAGACATTTATGTTTGTTTAGTCCATAGTTTAACCTCATTTTTCAAAAAAGGAACAGGAATACAAGGAAGTTTTCAAACTGTATGAGGTGAAACTTTCTATGACTGTATGCGAATGAGTTAAGGCTCAACTGATGAGCACATTTCAAAACTGTGTGAAAGACTAAAATATCTGAACTTGTTCAGTGATAAATATATATATATATATATATATATATATATATATATATATATATATATATATTATATATTTAAGAGGAGACCTTATTCAGGTACACAGGGCATTTAGAGACAACCATCTCTGGGAACATTTTGGGTTATCAAAAAGTAGTACACAATCAAACAACCTATGTAGAACATTTTATACAAACTTGTTCTCGGAGAGCAGTTGATGCACGTATCTCCTAGAAATATATCTGAATTCCTTAAGCTTTCACTTTAAACATCAGTACATCATATGAGAAGATTTGGTATGGCAAACTCAGAAAATAAAGAATTTACAGTACCATGGGTCTAACAAAACCTAGTCAGAATTCTAAAAGGAACACACAATTCTAGCAACTTTATAACCAGTATGGAAAAAGGGATATCCAAGAAAGACTGCATGCCAACATACAGTCAAACTACATGCTCTAGAAGCTGTAGCAACTGTTAAATCAAAAGCAAGAAAACAGAAACAGACTAATGCAGATATTACATATAATATATTCTATTTGTAACCTCACTTTTGGAAACATCTTATATACTGTAAGAAGGAGGATCTCTCAGACACTTATTTACTGTTAATTTTGTATTGAATTTTCTTGGTGCTTTTTTCTTCTGGTACTCCAAGGCAGAGACTAAAAATGGTCCACAGGAATATGTTTCTCTTTAGTTTCTCTTTCCCTTTCTCTCTATCAACCAAACTAATCACCTCCTCTACAGCCCCACCCCCCTTTTCTTCCACTGCCTATCTCAGTCACTCCTCTCCCATTACTATATCTCTACACATATCCACCATGCCTGGACTCCTACCTCAACCCATTCTCACCCCAACTATCTGCATTTCAGTCTTACTCCCTTTATATCTCACTACCTCCTACTCCCACCACCTATTCCACCCACCCTTCCTATCCTATCCTCCCACTCCCAACCTCCTTCCTATCCTATCCCCCCACTCCCAACCTCCTTTCTTATCACTCAAAAACACACTTCCACAACATATCCACTTCACTAGTTCAACCCAACCCACTCCACTACTTCAAAATAAAATTATTTCCCTCCTCATCCAAGTACTACACTCCTAAGCTACTAAACACCAAATCAAAAATACTACTACCCTTCCTCAACTACCTCTGCTTAGCTGGAGACATACATCCAAATCCTGGACCAAACACTACCTGTACTGCTAATCTCCCCACCTCAAACTATAAAGCGAACCATAAATACATCAAATTCTTCACCATTAATGCACAAAGTTTAAGAAATAAAGTAACCCAATTCCATGCCTGGTTGAACTACAACCAACCAGACATTGTAGCCATTTCAGAAACATGGCTAAAACCTCACATTAGTGACTCTGAAATCCCTCCTCCTGGATTCCAATCCCTCAGACACGACCACCTAAACAGACAAAGTAGTGGGGTAGCTTTAATCTACTCTAACCTACTATCCATCACTCCATACCATAATCCTACCCCCACATTCAATAATGCAGAACTAGTAACAGGCCTGTTAAAAGTAAATAACCATAAAAGCATTTGTATCATTGCTCTCTATGTCCCCCCTGGTAAAACCACCACTACTGTGGAGGATATACTCCTCTGGACCTCGACCAATATTAAGAAGGAGACCTATATACCTGGAGATGTAAACATCTGGGTTCCTATTACCAGATCGAAAGACCGTAATCGCAAATACGAAGAGAGTGACCAGTATTACACGAAATACGGAAATGCCAAACGTCCAAAACAGCGAAAATGTAAATGTTGAAGTGCAATGGTTGGCCCGTCTGCAGTATAGCTCCGCAAGTTAAGTGTGCGATAGATAGGACTTTAGGGTTAGGATGTGGGTTAAGGTAAGTTAATAGATAGGTAATGTATGTAAGATTTAGTGAAGTGTTAGAAGCAGAGTTTTATTTAACTGTACGTATGTGTATTTATTTTTTTGGGGTGCATGCCTGTAGGGGAAGTGTGCAGTAGTTACAGACCTCAGGGTTAGGGAGGGGTTAAGGATAGTGCACAGATAGCTGTGTATGTGGGGTTTAGTGTAGTGTTGGAAGTACGGATTTGTTAAATGTATGTACGTGTATTTATTTTTTTTTGGGTGTATGTCTGTAGGGGAAGTGTGCGGTAGTTACGGACCTTAGGGTTAGGGAGGGGTTAAGGATAGTGCATAGTTAGTTGTGTATTTGGGGTTTAGTGTAGGGTTAGAAGTAGGGTTTTGGTGCTTTACTGTAGGTTAGAAGTAGGGTTTGGTTAGTGTATGTATGTGGTTTATTTTGTTTGGGTAGGTAGTATGTAGCGGGTGGTGGGGTTGGCCGACTGACAGTTCGTTATTTTATTTTTCGCTGTTTAGTGCATTCGGGATTATTGCAGTTCGCATTATAGGTGTCGACATTTAGATATTCGTGTAAAGGGTTTTTCGATTTGCTAATAAAGATCCAAACATAGATTGGAATAAAGTCAATAACCCCAATCCCACCTTATCCATCAATCTATTTAACTATACACAAATTACTAACTCCATCACCAGGCCCAATAAAACAAACCCCCAGGTACCACACTAGACTGGATCCTAGCTTCCCATCCCAATAAAATGTTAAACTCTGGCATCAGACCCAACCCTATAGGAGACCACTTGCCAGCACTTATCTACCGAGCTACCCACTCCTCTCCTCACCTACACCAAGTCATCCACACACGTAACCTCACAAACTTTGACCCAACTAACTTCTCTAACTCCCCGAAACAAATTGGAACCCACTAAAAACCCTTCCACTAGATAATGCCGTAGAATTTTTCAACTCCTCCTCCTTAAACATCCTCAACTCCCTAGCACCACCAAGAAACAAAAAGAGTAAAAACCAAACATACCAGAAAACTTATGCTACAAAGAGACAATCATCAAAACAAGCAGCCTGAAACGTTTCTTAAATATAAACAGGGCAGTTCACATATATATATATATATATATATATATACATATACACACACACACACACACACATGTATATATACACATACACACATTGAACAAGGAAGCTACTGCCAGGTTAAAATAAAACTTATTCTCAGGAAAATAGCCTGGGTGGCCTGGTTGGAGATAAAAAAGACTCATGACTTGGAATAGTAGATTTAAGCACTTTCATTCGCTGCTTTTATTTAGCAAAAGTGAACTTCTTCAGAAATCGTTCATATACTCTATCCACAATAGCGACGTTGCCATCCCCTCTGCACTGTCTATAAATACTGCAAGTAGAGTTTAACTTAAATATATATATATATATATATATATATATATATATATATATATATATATACTGGAAAAAGTTATTATGGACTGTTCATATACTCTATCAACAATATTATTTTCTTCCTTAGCAAATGTAAATCCTCATGTTGTTGGCTGAAAAAGCCCATATGGTGAATGTTACAGAAGCATCCACAAAGAATAGTTGTAAAATCTTACCATAACCATAGACATACTTCTCTTCTGTGTTGCAGTATTCTTTACATATGGATTGTATTCAATCCAACAACCCAGTGTCTGGCCTGTATACAAAAGCATAGTGCCACTGCCTGTACGGGTTTACTATCATATAGTTGACACTCACAACATAAACCCACCTGAAATGTCGACTGAAAGTTGAACACAATGTCAAGAAGGTCAGAAAATCGAAAACACACCTCCGTTTGCAAACCTAACCTCTCTTGACATTCGGAGAATGCAGTCCTACACTGCTCAAGACATAATGTGATGATTTTGCAGGGGGGCTGCACACCCCACAGCCCCTGCACATTATATATTCCAACTCAGAGATCGTACTACAGTGGGGAAATTTCCCAATCCCCACTGTACCGCGATCGCTAGTTAAAAGACCAACCTCATCTTTGTGAAGGTGCTGAGCATTCACTGAAAAGGGACTCGCACATCTGAAGGATCTGCATCACGGGTCGGCCGACCATTATTCGACAACCTGTGGTCGCAGAAACTGCTCTCTGCATTTTAAATGTAAACCGTTGCCGTATTCTTTACATATGGGTTGTATTTTGCCCAGTATCTGGCCTGTATACAAAAGCTTAAAGCCACTGCCTGTACGTGGAATGATGCACAAAGGCACAGACAACATCAGCCAAAAAAGGGATGCCCGCATGTACAATCTTCAGAATAAGTAAACCCCATGAGGAGAGAAAATCCAAAGGAGCCTAAAAGAAATCATCCTAGGAAAAAGAGCAAGTTGTAGGAGGAAGGCGGGTGGGATAGAATTGCAACACAGAAGAGAAGGACATCTATGGTTATGGCAAGATTTTACACAACTGTTCAATCTCCTTCTATTCAGTCTTGCAGTATTCCTTACTTATGGGAGAGTGCAAAACCTCAAAGGGAACCCAGGGAGGAGGATTGAGCATGGAAAAACTAAGAAGCATTTTCCACAAATCCATGCAGAACTGCCCTGGCAAATCCTGCCCTGAATCTAGATACAGTGTCCAATTTGTAATGTTTTCATAAAAGTGTAAACAGATGATCAAGTGACAGCTTCCAAAATGGAATGAACATCTAGACCTTTGAAGAAAGCCCCTGAGGATGCAACTGATCTGGTGGAATGGGCCTTAACAGAAGAAGATAACTGTTTCCGATGCAAATCATAGCAAAACACAACAGCCTTAGAGATCCAAGTAGAAATAGTTTAAAACAGGCAAACCCAGAGTCCTGGGATGGACACACAGTTGATCAGCCCTCTTAATCGACTTAGTTTTGTCAAGGTAAAATCTGAGTTGTCTATGCACATCTAAGGAATGCAGAATCCTCAGACTAGGGGACTGAGGCGAAGGCAAGAAGGTAGGCAAACGGGATGGAGTGATTAAGAGACAAATCATTCACCACTTTGGGCACAAAGGATGGATTAGTTCTCAAGGATACTCTGTCCTTGTGATAAACCAAAAAAGGGGGTGAAGCCATCAATACCTGAATTTCAGAGACCCTTCTAGCAGAGATTAAGGCTACTAGAAGCACTGTTTTCCATGTGCAAAACTTTAGAGAAGCAGAGGCCGCTGATTCAAAAAGGGCCCAAGTAAGTTTTTCTAACACATAGTTAAGATCCCACGGAGGAGGACCTTCTTTTGTGGGGGGTGGGGGGGTCTCATGTGTAGGATGTCTTTAAGAAAAAGCTCAACTTATAAACTGGAAGCTAAGGGGGGAGTTAAAGGCAAACAGGTATACAAGGCAGAACAGTGGACAGAACAGTGGACTTTGAGGAATAGGAAAGACCACTGTTGAGCAACTCACATAGGTAAGAAAGCACCAAGGGAATATTCGCATGAAGGGGATCCTCCTTCCTTTTTTGGCACCAGATGGAAAATCTTCTCCACTTGGAAATGTAAGATTTTCTAGTATTGGGTTTCTTAGCCCCTGGCAAAACACTAAGCAGGTACCTGAAAGGGATCAAAAGTTGATCACCCATAAGGTCATTTGTACAGTTGACAAAATGGGGGTGAAATCAAGGATCCCTTGTCCTGAGTGAGCAGGTCTATCCAGTGAGGTAACTTTTAGTGATGACCCTTGGCTAACTGAAGAAGGGGACTGAACCAGTGCAGTCTTGGCCAAAAGGAAGCCACTAGCAAGATTTTGGGTTTCTCCTGTAGAATTTTCAACAGGACTTTCTGAATTAAAGGGAAGGGGGAATGCACAGAGAAACATCCCCTTCCATGAGAAGGATAGAGTGTCCACCTTCCACACCGGAGAGTGACGGACCTTGGCACAAAAACGAGAAAGTTGTCTGTTCAGAGGGGAAACAAAAAGGTTCATTTCTGGAGTACTTCACGGTGAACTAGATCCAGGAAAACATCCCTGTGAAGCATCCGCTCACGAGATGGTGTCATGGATCTGCTTAATGCATCTGCCACAGTTCTGTGCAGAGGGGAGGTATACTGCATGCACACTTTGTACTGAACAGCCAGTTCCAAAGCTTTGACGGCTAAGCGACAAAGAAGATTAAAAATGTTGTGCCAGCCTGCTTGTTTATGTACCAAAAGACCATGGTAATGTCTGTAAGAATCCTGAGGGGTGTTGGCAAGAAAACAGGATGAAAGGTCTGCAATGCTAGAATTAGAGCTCTCATCTCCCTGATGTTAACATGTTCCCTCTTTTGAGAGGGAGATCAAAGACCCTGTACTTTTCTGGCAGCAAATGTTGCTCCCAATCCACGTCTGAGGCATCTGAAAAGTCGAGCTAGCTGAGGTACCTGAAGAGGTAGTCCAGGGTTCTGACGGAGCTGTTGCATCCACCAATGTAGCTCTGTTTTCAGACAAGGAAGAAGAAGAATAAAGACATCCAAGGGATGTGCATGCTGGGACCAAACTGTCTTTAAAAACCAATGGAACTTTCTCATGTGTAACTAAGCAAAGGGCAACATGGGAATTGTGAAGGCCATGAACCCCAGCAGTTTGAAATTCCCTCGCCATGATGGAAGAATGGGACAGAAGAGACTCCATGAATACTATGAGAGAAATTGCTTTTTCTGAAGGAAGAAAACCCAGCAAGTGTGTACAGAACCTGTACACCAGGAATACAAGATCCTGACTTGGGGTCAGACTTGATTTTTTGAAATTTGAGAAATCTAGGCCCTGCAGAAAGCAAATCGCTAGGTCCAGACATTGAACAAACAGGACTGGACTGCTTATTGAGAAAAAGCAGATCATTCAAGTAGGGTTAAAACTGCAGTCCTTTAAGCCTTAAATAGGCAATGGCTGGGGCCACGTACATTGTGAATACCCTTGGAGCAGTGGCAAGACCAAAGGGCAAGTCAGAATACTGAAAGTGCAAAGAACCTGCTGAGAAAACGCAAAAACTTCCTGTAATGTGGGTGAATAGGGATATGCAGATGTGTATCCTTGAGATCCAGAGAAGCTAGGAAAGCTTGAGGAGAAACCAGGAACCTCCCTTGCTGGTCTGGAAGAACAACCTGAATGGTGCCTTGGTTGAAAAGTTGAGCAAGTATCAGAGGAAACCGATGCAATTGACTGGAGAGAGACTGGGATATCCCCTGAAAGGGAAGAGGAGTCTTCCAAGTGAAAGTATTTGTTTTGGATAATTGAAATCACCCAAGAATCCTGAGCGATTTCCATCCAAGCTGAAAGGGAAAGAGAGGTGAATAGACAAAGGGGATATGACTTGGAAGAGGGAGCAAGAGGACTTTGCCTGGGCTGAAAGGGCTGCTGAGAAGGAACAGAAGCAACAGCCTTAGTCTGTGGGAGTCTCCTGGAAGACTTACTCTGTCTAGTTCCAGGAGGAGTAAAAGTGGTGGAGCCAGCATGTTTCCTGACAAAAGGAGTCTTGGCAAGGAAATTCCTATGGAATTTGGGAACTGGTGAAACAAGCATTTAAAATCCCGGAGCTCCTTATATTTTGATTTAGTGATTTAAAGAGTTCTGAAGCTGCTTTGCCAAAGAGGAAGAATTATCCAAAGGAGCATCAAGCAGTTTGGCCTTAATGTCATCAAAGAGTGCCTGGAGACGTAGCCAGGAATGTCTTCTGAGAACAGAAGCAGAAGCTGCTGCTTTAGAAGAAGCTTCTACTGCACAATTACACTAGACTGAACATTTAGCTACCTAGGAGGAGGCGGACAGAGAGGGTCAGTGACTTAGCCTCTGAGTCAGGCAATTAGGAAAGAGCTTGGCAAGCCTGTGAAAGCAAGGCCAGAGATGATTTGTCTGAAGTAATGGAGACCATAGCTGGATTAGCTGAAGGGCATTTAAAAAGAAACTTGCAATCCTCGGGGACCTTATAAAAATGATCAGGTCTTTTAGGGGCAGGGGCTTGGGAGTCAAGGATTTTAGAGGCTGATTTAAATGCATCTACGAAAGCTGGGAGGACTTGGGAGACTGCTGAAGGACCAGGGGCCTCCAAATGGAGCAGATCATAGTACCTGTTTTGCTCCTCTGAAATTTGAGAAGAATCTCACTTAAAAAATTCCCTCATCTTAATAGTTTCACCAAAAGGAGTGCTCTTCTAGGGGAGAATCCTCCCTATTAGACTCTTCCTCTGGGAAAGCATATTCTAGAGGGGAAGGGATTCATGTGGAGTATGCTAAAGAGTCTTTATCTGAAGACCCCTCAGAATCAGTGTCATGAATTTGAAATTCCACAGCCTGCACTGAAGACCCAGACACAGCAGCACAGGAGACAAGAAGGCTGGACTAGCAATAGGAGAAACTGAAGCTGGAGGCCTCAAGGCCATTGGAGCCTTAATGAGACCCTGCGAAAAACACTGCAATCTGACATAGGGATGGAAGGAACAGTGGAATGCCTAGTCTTTTGCTTCTTTTATAATGCTTCCCTTGTTGGGAGAAATGGGGACGTAGGCCTTACATCCAAAACTTCCATAGACAAAGGGGCAGGAAGGGTTCTCGGGTCTTCGGACCACTTGGGGGAACCATGGCTTATTTCAGAAGTGGACATCTGCATAGCCTTGGATGTGCTAGGATCCCCACTCCTGATGAAGTCTAGGACGGTACCCGCTGAAGAAGTGGACCCTACCTCCGAACACACCGCAGGGCTTTCATCGACCTCAAAGGGTATGCCTGAGGAAGTAGGCAGAGCTAAAGAGGATTCAGGCCCAGCTTTGCTGACCTTCCTCTTCACAGACTGCTCAGAAGAACTCCCAGAACCTTCCATGGCATCCCTAGCCAGATGTTTGAGTCTCTGGTTTTCTAAAGAGAGATTTAAAGCCGAATTGATGACTATGGAATTTTTAGGAACAAAGGCCTGACAAATAGAGCAGGAACAGCGGTCGTGAGCAGGCCCTAAACAGAACAAGCAAAGCTTGCAATTATTAATGTGGAATTTGCCTTCCACACCTACACTTGCCCTTCCTGGATGACATTAACAAAAACAAGAGGCAGTGGGAAAAAAAAATTAAACCCCCTAAGGGGTACTTATCTGTAGCTGAAAGACGAAACCAATGATATCTAATGGCAAACTGACCATACGAGTCAACCTTTCCAAATAGAGGCAAAAAAGTTCTGAAGATTGTACCTGCTGACTTTGCTTGTACCTTCATGCGATGTCCCACATACAGGCAGTAGTTCTAAGCTTTTGTATACAGGACAGACTTTGGGTCATTGGGCGGAATACAACCCATATGTAAAGAATACTGCAACATTGAACAGGAGGACATCATAATGAGACCAGCAGTGTCCCACAGGACTCCGCACAAGATCACTTTTCTTTCAGCCTCTATTTGTCCAACAGCTAATTGAACCTTCCAGGGTTGTGATCTAAATTTGCCAATGACTGTCAACTAGGCACAACTGTCAACTCACTTTTCAACACACAAGTTACTTAAGCAAGGATTTCAATTATGCCAACTCTTGATGTACCAACAATGATCTTAAGCTAAATGATTATAAATTTACTGATTTATAAAGACATCTCCTCTATAATTATAAAGGTAGTTCTTTCCTGTAATTGTCCCTCATAATGCCATCACTGAATATAATGCTCCAGCATGTACCTTTCTAAGCATGCTGCATTTGGGAAGGCCTCACAGGTCATTAAATAAAAATGATCACTGGCTTCAAGTTCTTTAGCTACCCAAGGCTACCAAGGCAGCCATCTCCTTGTGCCCACATCTCTAACCAATTCCATCTCATTGACCTTTGCCTTGTTTTTCCAAGTCATGAAAAACTCTGACTGCTTGCATTTCTATAGAGCCAACAGATCCTCAAAACACCGGTACCATGAATTTCAAACTACATCATCAAATAAAGAAGACTCACTACATCATCAAATAAAGAAGACTCATTGGAGAATAAGTACCTAGCTTGATGCTTTCCATGCCTGAGGAAAGTACAGTTTTGTACCTACCATAAATGTAGATGTTCCGAGTGTTCACCCTGCTGCAGTCATCACACTTGGGTTATCCTGCCATCAGGCGGTCCCGCAGTCGGCCCGAATTCCAAAGTCTTGGTCCGGCATCGGTTGCTGTCGCTTCCTCCCTGACGTCAGTGCACCAGGGTATATATAAGAGGCATCCAACGCCATTTTCTTCAGTTTTTCTTGCCTCAGATGTCAGGTGCCCCCAATAGGTAGGCAAAAAAAAATATATATATATATATATATATATATATATATATATATATATATATATATCTACATATAGCTATATAAAAATAAAACAAAACCCTTAGGCACAAGCAAATCCACCACAGAAGTAGTATAGGAGAGAGTGGTAGAGATAAGTTCAGCTAGTTCAGAGGGGATGGAGGGAGGGTAACCTGGACTGCAGCAGGGTGAACACTTGAACATCTACATTTATGGTAGGTACAAAACTGCACTATGTTCATCGTGTTACCCTGCTGCAGTCATCACACTTGGGTTGAATCCCAAAGCTAAGGATGGGAGGTGGAGTCAGACAGGGTTAGAAGAAGCTAGTAAGCCCTGCAAAACTGCAGTGGCAAAACCAGCTGTAGTCTTAAGAGTATAGAGGTAAGTGATAGTGTTTGGTGAAGGTGTGCACTGAACTCCAAGTAGCAGCTTCCAGAATATCCTTGGTTGGCACTCCCCTGAGAAAGGCTGCTTATGTAGCTGTAGCCCTGGTGGAGTGGGACCTAATGTTAGCAGGTACAGGTTTCCCATGATGTGTGCAACAGAAACGTATGCAATGCCCTATCCATTTTGAAATGGTCTGTTTTGAGATGGCTTTTCCTTGTGATCCTGTAACATAGGCTACAAAAAGCTGGTCA
This sequence comes from Protopterus annectens, assembly GCF_019279795.1. Lineage (NCBI taxonomy): Eukaryota > Metazoa > Chordata > Ceratodontiformes > Protopteridae > Protopterus > Protopterus annectens. The sequence goes on along the minus strand of NC_056725.1, from coordinate 762,320,820 downwards.
GTTTTTTCTGAAAGCCTTAGTTTTATCCAAGTAGTAACGTAATTCCCTGTGAATGTCCAAAGAGTGCAGGAGTCTTTCTCCTTTGTTCTGGGGATTTGGGAAGAAGGTGGGCAAGTGAATGGTTTGGTTTAGGGCAACACTGGATACCTCCTTTGGCATAAAGGAAGGATTTGTTCATAGAGAGACTCTGTCTTGATGAAAAATGATGAAATGTTCCACTGCCATTAGTGCCTGTAGCTCCGAGACTCTTCTAGCTGAGGTTATTGCTAGTAGTAGGGCAGTTTTCCATGAAAGAAATTTTAAATCAGCAGAAAAAGTTGGTTCAAAGGGCGGTAGTGTAAGCTTTTCCAGAACAAAGTTGAGATCCCAAGTAGGTGTTGGAGCTCTCCTTGGTGGTCTTAAGTTCTTAGCCCCTCTGAGGAACTGTCTCAGGTGTGGATGTGAGAATAAAGGAGGATTCGTGCTGTAAGGAGCTGAAATTGCTGAGGCGTGGATCTTAATAGATCCAAAGGAAAGTCCTTTGTGTAACATCTCAGTTAAATATTGTAGAATCTGAGGGATGTTTGGATCAAGGGGGTTTAGGCCATCAGCCTGGTTCCAAGCGCAAAATCTTTTCCATTTGTCTACATAGGTTTTCCTGGTGCTGGGTCTCCTGGCCTCCAGAATGACATCCATAACAGCTTTGGATAAAGGTGTTGGCTGGTTGTTTAGGTAATTTGCCATGCAGCCAGGTTTAAAGTCTTGAGCTGGCTGTGCAGAATCTGATGATCTCGCTGGGTGAGCAGGTGAGGAATTTGTGGCAAAATCCATGGTGGGCCATGTTCCTTAAAATTGGGTACCAATGTTGGCGTGGCCTGTCTGGTGCAACGAGTATCATTTGTGGTCTCTCTAATCTGACTTTCAGCAGTACCTTTCCTAGAAGAGGTAGTGGAGGGAAGGTATACACTGTTAATGTTTTCCAACTGAATGAGAGGGCGTCCACTTTCCAAGCTAGTGGATGGAAGGTCCTTGTGCAAAATTTTTGAAGTTGGTGGTTGTGGGGGCTTGCAAACAGATCTATGTCTGGGCGTCCCCATTTTTGAGCTATCATTGCAAATACTTGTGAATCTAGTTTCCATTCGTGTGGATCCATGATGTTTCTGCTTAGGTCGTCTGCCAATGTGTTTTTCTGTCCTGGCAGGAATTGTGCTTGTAATTGAACCTGGTAAGACAGTGCAGTGTTCCACAAGGTCATTGCTTGCCTGCATAGAGGGTAGGAATGTGTGCCCCCCTTGCTTGTTTATGTACCACATGACTGTGGTATTGTCCGTCTTTATTAGTAGTTGCCCTGGGTGTAGAAGGTCCTTGAAAGCTGTTAGGGCATTCTGTACTGCTAGCATTTCTTTTTGATTGATATGCAGACGCATCTGATCTGTAGTCCATTTGCCCTGAATGCACTGCCCTGCCATGTGTGCTCCCCAGGCATAGTCCGATGCATCTGTTGTCATAGTTTGCCTGGCTGTGGGTAAGGTGAAAGGCTGACCCTTGTTGAGGTGACATGCCTGTGCCCACCATAGAAACTCCTGTTGAAGGCAGGGAATGAGTGGCATCATTGTTTCCAAGCTGTGGCTGTGCTGAGTCCATACACTTTTCAGGTACCACTGTAATTTCCTCATATGCAGTTTTGCAAATGGTATTAGTAGTATGCAAGATGCCATGAATCCCAAGGCCTGCAGAATTTTTCTTGCAGGGAGTTGGGTCTTTGTTGCCATTATTTTGAAATATCGAAACAGTTGTCGTTGCTTGTATGGCGTGAGATAAGCCATCTGGGCTGTTGTATTCAAGCTGGCACCCAGGAATATTATGTTTTGTGAGGGCACTAGTTTTGATTTCTTTTCGTTTACTGTGTACCCTAGGCAAATTAGGTGTTTGACAAATGCCAGATGCTTTAAAAGAATGTCTTTGCTTTCTGCTTGAATAAGGCAGTCGTCCAGGTATGGGTATATTTGCATTCCTCTGTCTGCAGTATGCAATTACTGGTGCCAGGCATTTTGTGAAGACCCTGGGCACAGTAGATAAGCCAAAGGGCAGTGCAGAGAATTGATAATGCTTTGAACCTGCAATGAAGCGGAGGTATCTTCTGCAATTTGCCTGATAGGGACATGCAGGTATGCCTCCTTGAGGTCCAAAGTGACTAGCCAAGCATTCTTGCCCAACATGGGAAGAAGCTGCTGTAGTGTTAGCATCTTGAATTTTGGTACGTGCAGATAGGTGTTCAGAATTGAAAGATCCTGAATGGGTCTCCATGCTTTGTCCTTTCTTGGGACTAGGAAGAGTCTTGAGTAAAATCCTTGTCCTTGCTCCTGTGTAGGTACCTGTTGAATGGCTCTCATGTTCATGAGAGCTGTAATTTGTTTTTGTGCCTCTGCCCACTGATTTGGTGGCAGGTTTGGCATTCCTTTGTTCCTTGGTAAGGTATGAAAGTGGAATCTGTATCCTTGAGAGACAATGTTTAGAACCCATTTGTCTTTTGTGATGATGTGCCAGTTGTCTGCAAAAAATGCTAGTTTTCCTCCCAAGGGAGTTGCCAAGAAAGATTTGCTTGGTAGTTTGAGGATAGAGTCAATGTGTTTGTCTTCTGCTAGCTTGGGGCCTGTCTTCTCCTCCTTTTTGGGTAGCAGAACCCCATTGGCGAGGTTTGTAAGGGCCCTGTGACTGACCTCTGCCCCTTGGGCGTCTGTATTTACCCCTCTGTGATCTGTCTGAAGCTGGAAAGGACCAGTTTTTTGTTGGCCAATTTCTGCTGAATCGAGGGGGTTGTACCTTGTAAAGGTGCATCCAATAATTTTGCTTTAACATAGTCAGGGAGGGTTTGTTCTTTTAACCAAGCATACCTGTGTATGACAGAGCCAGTAACAGCTGCTCTACAAGAAGCTTCCAATGAGTCAAAACCGCATTGTAAAGTATGTTTGCCCACCTGTTCAGCTGCATGCAACAGATCTGCATTTCTTTGAATTCAGGCAGTTCTGAATGTGTGCTCATTTTTTGTTTTAACTGAGACATTAGAAATTGTTGATATTTCAACATGTGAAACTGGCAATTTAATGCTCTCATAGCCAGAGTAGCGGAGGTGTATATTTTCTTGCCCCATCTACCTAGGGCTCTGGAATCCCTTTCAGAGGGCACAGGATTTTTAGCCATAGAAGCTTTTGCTACCTTAGGACCCTGGGAAATTGTTTCTGGGTCAGCTACAGGGCTTTTATAAAGGAATTTGTGCGAGTCAGGTACTCTGTAGTATCTGTCTGATTTGGCTGGAGCAGGAGGAAGAGAATCTGGATTTAAAACTAGACTCCAAGTAATCATTATCCACAATATCCAAACAGGAGGGATAGCAAGAGGTCTGTGCTGGGGTAGTAAAAGGAACTCTTGGAGCCTTTTCTTAGAATCTGAGCAATCCTGGCCTTCCCAGTGGAAATATTCCCTCATGGTATGTAAAGTTTCCCCAAAGGAGTAGTCTTCAGGGGGAGATGCTGAGGGAATAGTCTTCAGCATCAGAATCTTCATAAGGTGGAAAAGTGTAATCCTGTTACTCAGAAGAATCTGAGGAGAGAGAAACCTGGTCAGAGGATGCATAATCCTCCTCTTGTCTTGGTCTTTTATCAGGAGGGGGATGGGAACCCCTGAGAAGGGTAATCAAATCTTCAGCATCTGTTTCTTGGGCATGGGGCCTTGAACTGTAGACTGATTACAGATTTCTTTGGTTTTAAAGGAGTTTTAAGTTTAGTATAAGATTTAATGGCGAGTGTAGTCGGTCTGAAGACACCTTCAGAAACCAAAGGTGTTTCCGTTGCACCGGTGTCTAGTTCTGCTCCAGTGTCGGTAGAAGGCTGCATCGGCCTAGTAGACTCCACATGGGAATCCGCAGCTGTCTGGGGTTCCAGCTCTGCAGTCATCAGGGGTTGCATAGGCGCCTCACTGAAAACCGGAGAACCGGCGACAGGCCCAGCTGAGGCCTCAGTGTCTGGCTTATTCCTAGGCTGCCTGTCCTTATCCTTGCATTTTTTTATGAGTGGCGGTTGTCGGCTGCTCCGACGGCATGATATAATTAAATTTCCTACCAAAGTAATGCCGTGCGAAGTCAAAACGGCGTTTGATAGTTCGTTTATTAAACGTAGCGTAAAACCGACAACCTGTGACGTCGTGGTCTGGGCCTAGGCAAGGAATACAATAGGAATGGAAGTCCTTATGAGGCATTTGCTTCCCACAAGAAATGCAATTGTTAACTTTTTCTGACATCGGACTGAGGCAAGAAAATGTTCCCCAATGGGGTACTTAGCTTTACTGAAGACTTCGGACTGAAATTCAAATCGAAAATCTCAGGTGTTAGCCGACCGGCACCTGCGAAAGTACAGTTTTGTACCGATCATAAATGTAGATGTTCGAGTGCTAATACAGCTGCAGTCATAACAGATGGGTTCTCCTGCCGTCAGGCGGGTCCTCGGTCGGCCGAATTCCAAAGTCTAGGTCTGGCGTCGGTTGTAGTCGCTTCTTCCCAGACGTCAGTGCGACAGGGGTATAAAAGAACCAGCCAACACCATTTTCTTCAGTTTTTCTTGCCCCAGATGTCAGGTGCCCCCAGAAGGAATGCAATACATAAAATTATGTAATAATGCAATGCAATATAATCAAAAAACAGTAGTTGCAAGCAAATACACCATAAAAGAATAACCCTAGAGGGGAAGGAGGGAGGGAAACCTGGACTGCAGCTGTATTAGCACTCTAACATCTACATTTATGGTAGGTACAAAACTGTACTATGTTCATCGTGCATACAGCTGCAGTCATAACAGATGGGTAGAATCCCAAAGCTAAGAAAGGGGTGGTAGGCACTAGGTGGAACTAGGAGGAGCCAAAATGCCCTGCAAGACTGCAGTGGCAAAGCCTGCTCTAGATTTGGAGTATAATGGTAGGTTGTAGTGCTTGGAGAAGGTATGCACAGAACTCCAAGTGGCTGCTTCCAAAATATCCTTCCTAGGAACTCCTCTGAGGAAGGCTGCAGAGGTGGCTGTGGCCCTGGTGGAATGAGTTTTAATGCCTGTAGGTACAGTTTTGCCATGAAAGGAATAGCAAAAGCGTATGCAGTGGGCTATCCATTTTGAGATTGTCTGTTTGGAAATTGGCTTTCCTTGAGCTCCTACCACATAGGCCACAAAGAGCTGTTCTGATTTTCTGAAAGGTTTTGTTCTGTCCAAATAACGTAGTTGTCTGTGGATGTCCAAGGAATGTAGTAATCTCTCCCCTTTGTTTTGAGGATTAGGATAAAAAGTAGGTAAATGTATGGCCTGATTTAAAGCTACCCTGGATACCACTTTAGGCATAAAGGACGGGTTGGTTTGTAAGGAAACTCTGTCCTGATGGAAGATGATAAAAGGCTGGACAGCCATGAGAGCCTGTAGTTCTGAAACCTCTACGAGCTGAAGTGATAGCCAGAAGGAAAGCTGTTTTCCAGGACAAATATTGCAAATCTGACGAGGCAGCTGGCTCAAAAGGAGGCAAAGTCAGTTTTTCCAGAATGAAATTAAGATCCCAAGCAGGTATTGGTTGTTTCCTTCGAGGTCTTAAATTCTTAGCCCTTCTGAGGAACTGTCTTAATACAGGGTGAGAGAATAAAGGTGCGTCAGTGTTGTATTCTGCAGAAATGACTGAGGCATGGATTTTGATGGAGGAGAACAAAAGTCCACTGCTTAGCAGTTCAGCCAAATATTGTAGTATCTGAGGTAAATTCAGTTTTCCAGGATTCTTGCCCTTTTTCTCATTCCAGACACAAAAACGTTTCCATTTTGCAGAGTAAGCTTTTCTAGTTGATGGCCTTCTGGCCTCCAAATTGACATCCTGCACCTCCTTGGAGAGTAGGGCCTGCTGTGATGCTAAGTAATCTTCCATGCGGCTAGATTGAGTGTTTTTAGCTGACTGTGAAGAGTTTTGAAGCTGTGCTGAGTCAGAAGAGGAATTAGAGGCAGGGTCCATGGTGGGGAATGCGTCAGGCTCCTCAGGAGTGGGTACCAGTGTTGCCTTGGCCAGTCCGGAGCAATGAGGATCATCTTTGGTCTGTCTGCTCTGGTCTTCAATAGGACTTTGGACAGCAGAGGAAGAGGCGGGAAGGCATAAACTGTCATTGATGTCCAACTGAAAGAGAGAGCGTCCACTCTCCAGGCCTTTGGGTGGAAGATCCTTGAGCAGAATTTTGTCAATTGATGATTTTTGTGGGAGGCAAAGAGATCTAGGTCTGGCCTTCCCCATTCTTGGATTATTTCTGTAAAAACTTTTGGATGCAACTTCCATTCGTGTGGATCTGTCATATTCCTGCTCAGGTTGTCTGCCAGCGTGTTTTCCTTGCCTGGCAAGTACTGTGCTTGTAGTTCCATTTGTAAGTCCATGGCCATGTTCCAAAGTGACATGGCCAGTCTGCATAGGGGATAAGAATGTGTTCCTCCCTGCTTGTTTATGTACCATATAACTGTGGTGTTGTCCGTTCTTATCAATAGTTGACCTGGTTGTAGAAGGTCCTTGAAAGCTATAATAGCATTTATTACTGCTAGCATTTCTTTTTGATTGATGTGAAGGTGCTTTTCTTTTTGGGACCATTTGCCCTGAATGCACCGGTCTGTCATGCGCCCCAGGCGTAGTCCGAGGCCTGTTGTGATGACTTGATTTGCTTGAGGCTTGCTGAATGGAAGACCTGTGTTTGTTTGACATGCTTGAGCCCACCACAGAAATTCCTTTTGCAGACTTGGAATTAGTGGTATTATTGTTTCCAAACTGTGGCTGTGCTGAGACCATATGTTTTTTTAGGTACCATTGTAGTTTTCTCATATGCAGCTTTGCACATGGGATTAGTAAGATGCAAGATGCCATGAATCCCAGAGCCTGCAGGATTTTCCTTGCAGTCAGCCTGGTGCAATTTGCCAGTGTTCTGAAATATTGAATTAGTTGCCCCTGCTTCTCTGGCGTGAGGTAGGCCATCTGGGTGTTTGTGTCCAAATTGGCACCCAGGAAAATTATCTTCCGGGAGGGTATTAGCCTTGATTTCTCTTTGTTGACTGTGTATCCCAGAGAGTTTAATAACATTATTACATAAGCCAGATGTTTCAGAAGAATATGCTTGCTGTCCGCTTGGATCAGGCAGTCGTCCAAATAAGGGTATATTTGTATCCCTTGAAGTCTGCAGTAGGCAATTACTGATGCCAGGCATTTCGTGAATACTCTGGGTGCAGTAGATAAGCCAAAGGGCAATGCAGAAAATTGATAATGGGTTGAACCTGCAAGAAATCTGAGGTATCTTCTGCAATTTTGTCTGATTGGGACATGCAGGTATGCCTCCTTGAGGTCCAATGTTACCAGCCAAGACTCCTTGCCCAGCATGGGAAGAAGCTGCTGTAGAGTGAGCATTTTGAATTTTGGCAGTAGGAATGTGTTTAGGATGGAAAGATCCAAAATAGGTCTCCAATCTTTTCCCTTCCTTGGCACCAGAAATAGCCTGGAATAAAAACCTTGACCTTGTTTGTGTGTAGGTACCTCTTGAATAGCTTTCATGTTTATAAGATCTGAAATTTGCTTTTGTGCCTCTGCCCTTTGATTGTGTGGCAGGTTTGGCATGCCTCTCATTTTTGGAAGGGTATGAAAATGGAATTTGTAGCCTCTGTTTATAATGTCTAGGATCCATTTGTCCTTTGTGACAACATGCCAATTTTTTGAGAATAGTGCCAGCTTTCCTCCTAAGGGGGCTGCCATTTGAGACCTGGTTGGCATGCAAAGGGGAAAGTCATTGGGTTTGCTCCTCACCACCTCTTTGTGTAGGAGCTTGCCATTGTCTGCCTCTGTACGATCCTTGTGGTTGTCCTCTGCCCCTCGGGCGCCTGTATCTGCCTCTTTGGGTCTGTCTGTGGCAGGAAAGGACCAGTTTTTGGAAGGCCAATTTCTACTAAAACGTGGGGGTTGAACCTGCAGAAATTCTCACAGTTTGCATTGATTTAGCCTTTTCCTCCATTTTCCGTAATACTTCCTCAGCATTTGCCCCAAACAGTACATCCTTTTGAAGAGGGGCGTCTAGTAATTTAGCTTTGACATGATCAGGCAAGGCGTGTTCCTTGAGCCAGGCATGCCTGCGTATGACTGAGCCTGTAACAGCAGCTCTACATGAGGCCTCTAGAGCATCAAAACCACATTGTAAGGTATGTTTAACCCACTTGTTCTGCACTATGCATCAAATCCTGTAACTCCTTCAAGTCTGGTTGTTCAGGTTGTGACATTTTACTTTTCAATTGAGATAACAGAAACTGTTGGTATTTTAGCATATGAAACTGACAGTTTAAGGCCCTCATGGATAAGGTAGCCGAGGTATATACCTTTTTTCCCCACCTTTCTAAGGATCTGGAATCTCTCTCTCGGAAGGCGATGGATTTTTGGCAATGGAGGCCTTAACTCCCTTGGGCCTTTGTGAGATGGTTTCTAGGTCAGCAGCATGGCTTTTGTATAGAAATTGATGCGAGTCAGGAACCCTGTAGTACCTGTCAGGCTTAACTGGAGGTGGAGGTAGAGAGTCCGGGTTAAGGTAGGCCTCCGAGTAAACATCATCTAGGATGTCCAAGACAGGAGGTATAGCCAGAGGCCTGTGCTGGGTAACAAAAGAAATTCCCTGAGCCATTTCTTGGAATCTGATTAATCCTGGCCTTCCCAGTGGAAGTGTTCCCTTAAGGTATGCAAAGTTTCCCCAAATGGGTAATCCTCAGGGGGGGATACAGAAAGAATAGACTCCTCTGCATCAGAGTCTTCAAAAGGGGAGTAAGACTGTTCCTGATCATCAGAGTGTTCTGAAATAATGGAGCCCTGATCAGAGGAGGGGGAATCTTCCTCCACTCTGGGCATTTTGTCCGGAGGTGGCTGAGAACTTTTAGTTATGTACTCACCATAACTTCAGATGTTTGGGATCCATCTCGCCTACATTCTGAATGATGGGTTCGGAGCCGATCCCTCGGCTCCGACTCGGCACGCTTATGCCAAAGAGCGAAGTCTCTTATTGGCTGAGCTTACTATATCCCAGGATGCACCACCACCAGTCCCCCAGATCTAGTTTGTCCGCATACATGCACACATGCATACCCTGCTTATATAACATCGTCAGATGAAACAAGATAAAAACAGTGGAGCTCAAAACCGCTCAATCTCTTCTGATCTGCAAGGCAGGGGAAGGAGGGTGGGTATCAGGAATGAGATGGATCCCAAACATCTGAAGTTATGGTGAGTACATAACTAAAAGATGTTATGTGATCCTATCTCGCCTACATTCTGAATGATGGGACAGCGTCCCTAGCACCTGAATCCTGGGTGGCTCACTGGAAAACACTCCTGAGTACCGTGGAACCAAATGATGCTCGTCCTTTAGATGCCACATCCAATTTGTAGTGGGAAATGAAAGTGTGCGGGTTAGACCAAGTAGCCGCAGCACAAATTTCCGATATAGCGAGCTTGGAATGAAAGGCTATAGAAGTAGCCATAGCTCTGGTAGAATGAGCTTTGATAGATGATGTAAGTTGTTTATTCAAGAAGAGTAGGCCTGAGTTATGCAATCTCTGATCCATTTTGAGATTGTAGCTTTTGTGATGGTTTTGCCCAATTTATTATCTGAGAAGGACACAAACAACTGGTCTGACTTACGAAGTTGCTGAGTCCTGTCTAAATAGAAGCGTAATTGCCTGTGAACATCCAATTTATGGAGAGTGTATTCTGCTTCATTAGAGAATTTTGGAAAGAAAACTGGTAGCTCTAGAGATTGTTGAAGACAGAAACTAGAACAGACTTTCGGGACGAAGGATGGATTAGGCCTAAGTGATACTCTATCCTTGTGGAAAATCAAATACGGTGGTTTAATAGACAGGGCTTGAAGCTCTGAGACTCTTCTTGCAGAGGTAATAGCCACTAAGAATGCCGTTTTCCAAGACAGATATTTTAATTGCATGTAGCAGCCGGTTCAAAGGGGAGATGTTAATGCAAGCACCAAATCAAGATCCCACGGAGGTGCAGGATGAAAAACTGGTGGTCTTAAACTGGCACCTTTAATGAACGTTTTGCATAGTCTGCTGCTCATCAAAGGAGGATCCGTGGATTCATGGAATTTAGATATAGCAGCTAATTGGACTTTAATAGTTGAGACAGAAGATCCCTGATTAAACAGGGATGTTAAGAATTTCAAAACCTCTGGGACAGGAGCAGTGATAGGGTCTAAGCCCTTGAGTTGAGCCCAGATAGCAAACCTCTTCCACTTACTGAGGTACAATTTGTTAGTGGTGGGTTTGTGGGCCGAAGATAAAATGTGAACAACTTCCGGGTCTAGTGTGTGCCTTCTAACTAAGGTTGGAAGTGGAGGAACCAAGCTGTTAATCTTAGAGATTGAAGGGACTGATGCCAATGTCCCGACTGATGGATTAGCAAATCCGGGATCCGGTCTAAGGTCCACGGATCGTCCACTGCATGCTTTTTCAGGTAAGGAAACCATATCTGACGAGGCCAGTATGGGGCAATCAGAATCATTGAAGACCCCAGTTGAGAAGCTTTTTGAATAACTTTTGGAAGGAGTGGAATTGGAGGAAAGGCATAAAGTAGCCCTGTTGGCCAAGGTTGTGCTAGAGCATCCATGGCTGGTCCTCCCTGATGTGGAATCAAGGAGAAGAACCTCTGGCACTTGGTGTTTTGTGGAGTTGCAAATAGGTCGCAGCACGGCGTCCCCCATCTCTTGAAAACCTGGGCTGCTACTGTGTAGTTTAGAGACCATTCGTGAGGAGAGAGAATTGTCCTGCTTAATTTGTCCGCCAATATATTTGACTTTCCGGGATGTGGGTCGCTACCAAGAAGCGGTTGGTAGCTACCGCCCATTCCCACACTCTCATGGCCTCTCTGCAAAGGGGTACGATCTGGTCCCACCTTGTTTGTTCAGATACCAAACCACCGACATGTTGTCTGTGTGGATGGCGATGATGCCCTGAGGAAGAAACTTGTGTAAGGCCTGTAGGGACAGAAGTACAGCCCTCATCTCCAACACGTTGATGTGGAGAAGAGCCGTGGAAGCCAGGAGCCCTGAACTAGCCTGCCCAGACAATGCCCCCACCCTATCTGGGAGGCATCTGTCGTCAGGGTGACCACTGGAGGGAGAACAAAGGGTTTTCCCGATCCAAGTTGGATGTCTGAAGCCACCAGCGAAGGTCCCTTTGCATATTTCCGTAATCATGATTTGATGATTGAGGGGAAGATCCTGAAAGGACCATTGAGTTGACAAGAGCCACTGAAGAATCCTCATGTGTAATCTTGCTAGAGGAACTAAAAGAACCGTGGCAGACATTGAGCCTAAAACCTGTAGGGCCATCCTGGCTGGGGCTTTGGATCTCGAGATTAGAGCTTGAACTTGGCCCTGTAAAGTTCGGATCCTTTCGGCAGGAAGAAATACGCGCATCAATCTTGAGTCTATCTCTGCTCCTATAAACTTTATGCTGAGAGGGCAGCAAGACAGACTTTGACCAATTGAATGTAATCCCTAGGGAAACACCCAGGGAGATGGTGGCTTTGAGGTTGTCCATTAGTAGATGCCTGGTGGTGGCAGTCAGGAGCCAGTCGTCGAGATAGGGAAACACTTGGAATCCAAGACTTCTCAGGTGAGCCGTCACTACTGCCAAACACTTGGTGAACACCCTGGGGCTGTGGTGAGACCAAAGGGCAGAGCACAAAATTGGTAATGACCGACTCCCAGGCTGAAGCAGATACCTTCTGGACGCCTGATGTATCGGTATGTGATAATAGGCGTCCTTGAGGTCTATGGAGCACATCCAAACATCCTTCTCCAATAACGGAGAATGGATTGTAACGTGACCATTCGAATTTGGATTTCGTGACGGATTGGTTCAGTCTGCTGAGATCCAATATTGGTCTCAGGTCCCCTGTCTTTTGGCACTAAAAGAACCTGGAGTAATTTCCTGATCCGATCTGGTCTGAGGGGACCGTTGGATGACTCCTTTTCTAGCAGCTTTAAAGCTTCGCGGCTGCTATTTCCCTTTGACTGGGTGGTGGGTCCGGGATTCTCTTGGGCGGGGTGAGTATTTGAATGGGATGGAGTAACCTCCGCGATCCGCACCCATCTGTCCTGAGTGATTGACTCCCAGGCATTTAGGTGCTTGGCGAACGACACCCGACTGGCTCGAGCAGCACAGCCGGGCAATCCCTCATGGGTGGGAGGCTGAAGAGCCACGAAAGGACTCGGTCTCCAGAATTGCGGGGCCCTCCGCCTCTGGGACGGCGTCTCCCTGAAAAATTTCCCGCCTCTGCCTCTGGACGGGAATCTTCCTGCTGTTGGGAAAAAACTTGCGAGATTTTCGAACCACATTTTCCCTCCTTAGCCTTGGGGTAAGGCCGAAGGAGTGGAATAACGGGCACCAACGGCAGATAAAGTTTTCCCTCTTGCTCACAGCGGTAAGGGTGTCTTTCACCTTGGGTCCAAACAATGAGGACCCATCAAAGGAGCGTCGCGAAGGAAGACTTTAAGGCCTCCAGAACTGACACAAGCGGAGCCAGGCTTGTTCACGAGCCACGCCTGTGCCTGCGCTTACCCGCCCCTTGCCGCATAGGAAATGAGCCTCATGGACGAGTTAGAAATTGACGTAAGGATAGCCAACTGAGAGCTAACGGACTGGGCTAGCTGCTCAGGTAGGTTACCGAGAGGAATCTGACAACTCCTTGACCAGATCCCTCTGAAGCCTTGTGAAATGTGCCAAATAGTTCAGAGACCTTAAGGTAAAGGCCGCTGAAGTCAGGGTCGCTCCTGCACCTATCCATACTCCTAGACTCCTTATTAGGAGGATGGATAGACTGAAGCCTCTGCCACGTCCTGTTGTGTAGCAGATGCCACCACCATGGCATCTACAGCCACGCCTTTAGTAAGGAACTCCTTCTCGGGGTGCAGATAAGAATTTATTTGGACGAAGGGACTGGTTCCACGGTATCTGGATGTTCCCACGCCTTCGACAAACTAAATCCAGAAGCTCGTCAAGGGCGGAGACACCCAGGAGGCGGAGGGCTGAGCCCCAAAGGCCTTGAGGAGCACTGATCAGCAGAGGGGGTTTGGATATCCAGCCGCCTCGTTGTTTGAGGATCTCTAAGATGTCCGCAAATGAGACATCATCCGAGGACGACTGGGACCCTCCGCATCATCCATATCAGTGTCGATGTAATAGACTCGGGAGTCCACGTGCTTCCTCTTGCACGATCTCTTCCTTGGGGGTTCCTCTGAAGACAACTCCAAGAACCCTCAGGAGGAGGGGAACCCCACTGGGGTAACCTCAGGCCTCGGGGCTCCGCTGGCTACGGACAGGGGAACTGCCAAAGACCCAGTCTCCACGCCCAGGAAGGTGCTGGTAAACCGGAGAGATGGCAAGAGGACTTGGCCAAGGCACTCCTCATGGCCCTGAAAGCCGGACCCCAGAATCCTGGGAGTGTCCGGTCGAGCCATGATAGTAGACGGAAGTCCTCAGTCAAGCACCGAGAGGAGGCTGAACCGAAAGCATGGGTCCCAAACATCACCCGGGTCCAGCAAGAAGTCCGTACCAAACTCGGACCCGAGGGCCGGTTGGAGTAAGGGTCGGAGCCGACCCTGAGATCTCCACCGCTCCAAGAGCACCTGCTCCGGAGCAAGCAGTCGGAGGAGGAATGGCAATGGGTGGGTCATGGTCATCGGCTCAAGCCAACTGGGTCGGAACGAAACAAATTTTTGGAAGACTGGGGACTGGAACAGTCTTTGGAGCACCCTGTCTATATCAGAATCCGACATCCTCAAGACCGAGAGGAAACAGAACGGGTTCGAGAAGACCTCTCCTCGGCCCCAAGGGACTAGGGGACCGGCTCAGGCGACTCGATGAGAATCGGCGCCGAGGAAATACTCACACCAGATTCCATCGGTGCCGAGGTAGACTGGCACCGAGGAAGTGTCTGAGCGGGCGACTTGTCGGCCCGAGAGCAGTGCAGCCGAAGGTGACCCGCCTCGATGCCCCAGCCATCGGCTCCAAGCCAGAGGAGTCGATACTGGTGGCATCGAGGCAGACCGTTCGACCTCGGCCCAAGTCTTGGAGCCAAGGAGAGGCCTGCCTAGGTCTCTTGGCAGTCGGATCCGACGGACTGGTCGGAACCGAAGCCCTTTTCTTTGGCAGGAGCCGGAGGATGCCAAGGCTTCTTCAAAAGAGGGTTTAATTAACCCCTTAAGAATCAATTTATTTTTCCTCTCCTGGAGGACCCTTGAGGAAAAGGCGTGACATATGCTGCATGACTCCTGCAAGTGCTTTGCCCCTAGACAATATACACAGAGCAAATGATCATCAGTAACAGACATCTTAAAAGCACATTTCGAACATTTTTTAAAGCCCGAAGGCCTAGGGGTTTGAGACATGATGTTAAACAACTTCTGACAGGAAATTTAACAACTATATAGATTCGCTTGTGAAAAAAAAACTAAGGCTTACAGTAATAGTTTAAAACACAAACCTTAGCTGTAATGACAGGGAACTCTAAACCACTAAAGGCTTGAGACCCTGGAAAGTTTACAAAGGTTGACCGGAAAGGCCCCGGATTGTAAGGGGGGCCGAAACAAACTCAACCCAATCACACACAACAAATTTCACAAATTCAAACGTACACAAAGGCGATAGCCGTTAAAACAGCTTTTGTGATATAAAAGAGCAAAAAACTGACAGAAAAAGTAGTTAGTAAAAGCTACTCAGCCCAGCCAGCTCGAGACCACGTCTTCGCAGGGAAGCGAGATCTGGGGGACTGGTGGTGGTGCATCCTGGGATATAGTAAGCTCAGCCAATAAGAGACTTCGCTCTTTGGCATAAGCGTGCCGAGCCGAGGGATCGGCTCCGAACCCATCATTCAGAATGTAGGCGAGATAGGATCACATAACATCCTCTGATTAGAGTAATTAAATCCTCAGCCATTTTAAGCATCTGTTTCTTAGGCATGGGGCCTGAAGATGGGCCCTGTGTAGCTGGTCTCTTAGGGTGCATGGTTGCTTTAGACTTGGTGAAAGCCTTGATGGAGAAAGAGGAAGGTCTGAAGACACCTTGAGTGGAGGTGGACCTGTCCACATTCTGTGTTTCAACGCCAAGAGTGGCTTCGGTATCTGTAGTCGGGGTGTGGGCCGAGGAGCCTGCGACCTCGGGTACAGGAGACACCGCCAAAGATGTGTCGTCGGTAACCAGGGGCTGTGTAGGCGCCTCGCTGAGAACCGGACCACATGTAGTCGGCTTTGGCGTGGTGTCGGTAGAGGCCGCGGACCTCGAGTGTCGGTCCTTGTCTTTGCGTTTTTAGACAAAACCGGAGTCGGAGTATCCAACGACATAGTATAGTTAAATGCTTTCCCAAAGAAATGCTGGGCGAACTCTGCCTGATGCTTAATAGTGCGTTTGTTGAATGTAGCACAAAAGCGACAGACCGAGACGTCGTGGTCTGGGCCTAAACAAGGTATACAGAGGGAATGGAAATCCTTATGCGATATTTGCTTTCCACAAGAAATACAATTAACTTTGTCTGACATCGGTCTGAGGCAAGAAAAGTTTCCCCAACGGGGTACTTAGCTTTTAAGAAGACTTCAGTTTCCAAATTTTTCGTAATCTCAGGAGCTGGCCGACCGGCACTTGCGAACTGCTTCTGCTTCGGGCACCGCGCGGCAAGAAAGACTGAAGAAAATGGCATCGGCTGGTTCTTTTATACCCCTGTCGCACTGACGTCAGGGAAGAAGCGACGACAACCGACGCCGGACCTAGACTTTGGAATTCGGCCGACCGAGGATCCGCCTGACGGCAGGAGAACCCATCTGTTATGACTGCAGCTGTATGCATGATGAACATCTGCTTCTGCTTCGGGCACCGCGCGGCAAGAAAGACTGAAGAAAATGGCGTCGGATGCCTCTTGTATACCCCTGGCGCACTGACGTCAGGGAGGAAGCGACAGCAACCGACACCGGACCAAGACTTTGGAATTCGGGCCGACTGCGGGACCGCCTGACGGCAGGATAACCCAAGTGTGATGACTGCAGCAGGGTAACACGATGAACATCAAGCTCCTCCTATATGTCAAAGTAGTACTCTGGCCACTTTCAAAGTTAATCTTGAAATTCTCCCATGGATAATGCTGCATATCCTTGCAGACAAAAAACAACCCTACTATTTCAAGGGGCTTATTTTGCTTAAGCTCTTATTGTCCTACATATTCCAAAGTACCAACCAATGAACATGTGCAATCAACTGGTTTTATCTTAAGGACAAACGTGAAAATGTAAAATATTAACCTTTTGCTGGTAAAATTGATAAGCTCATTTCTTTGCAGCTATGTTCAAGATATGCATGCGACAGAAACAAAAACAAACACCGATAGCTAATGATGTAAATATTACTTATAAGGAAACAATTAAAACAATCCCTTTGGTAGCCCAAACTTGCTAGGCAGAAGAAGGCAGAACAAAATTAAAGTTTACAGACAAATACATACCTTACAGCTCTAGGAAAAGTGCTCACTAAAATATTAAACTAAAGAAAACAGTGGTCAGTATTGAATTCTCCAACAGATTCCAAATATATTTCTTAAACCAAACAAGTATTGTGCTTATGTGCATAAGTTGTGTAGTGTTACTAGTCTAGAAAAGCCTACAGACTTGGACACACCTGACTTGAATGGATGTCAGGTGTCATGTACGATGCAACAGTACATACTAAAGCAATTAAAAACGAAGTTATGCATTCACCATAATGTTCCAGGTTTGTTGTCCTTCATCTCATCTTCCTTCTTGCTGGTTGGGTTCGGAGCCAATCCTCGCCTCCGACTCGGCCGTATACTATAGCGCGAGAGCTTTTTACTGGCTCGCTAGCCCCCATCCCAACATGCCTAGCGGTAGTTACCCAGATCTCATTTATGATAACCCAGACTAAATAGGTGCAAATTTTTACTAAACTTACTTATGAGAAAAGGACCCGCATAGGAGTGTGTAATCATCACCAAAGAGAAAGGAAGGAAAGGCTAGGTCTAACCAACTGGTATGCAAAAGGGAACTCAGCCAGTGTAGCCAAACAAAAGGGAAGAAAAACTCTTGATCCTCCAGGAGGGGGAAGGAGTGTGGGACACAAGAAGGAAGGAGAGTTGAAGGACAACAAACACGGAACGTTATGGTGAATACATAACTTCATGTTATGTTGTCCGCATCTCGCCTCCATTCTTGCTGATTGGGACAGCGTCCCCAGCACCTATATCCTGGGTGGCTCACTGGAAGAGGCTCTTCATGACCGTGGAATCAAAGGATGCCCTGTCCTGGGAGGCCACATCTACTTTGTAATGAGAGATAAAGGTATGAGGATTAGCCTGTGTAGCTGCCACACAGATTGAATCTAAAGGCAGTTTGGCTTGAAAAGCAATAGAAGTAGCCAAGGCCCTAGCTGAGTGTCCTTTAATTTTTCCTGGAAGTTCTTTGTTCCACAAAGCGTAGACATGGATGATAGCGTCTGAAAGCCACTTTGATAAGGTCACTTTCAAGACTGGACAACCTTTCTTGTTGTCTGCAAAGGATATAAACAATTGATCAGATTTTCTGAAATCCTTAGTCCTGAGTAAAAAAAAAATGTAACGGTCTAGGAACGTCCAATTGATGGAGCTTATACTCTGGCTTGTTGCCATAATTGGGGAAGAATACAGGAAAGCTCTATGGATTGAATTAAATTGTGCTCTGAACACACCTTGGGTGAATAGGAGGGACTGGTTCTGAAAGACCATCTTTGTGGAAAATCAAGTACGAGGGACAAATATAGTCAAGGCCTGTAACTCTGAAACCCTCTAGCTGAAGTAATGACGGTTAAGAAAAAGGCCTTCCATATCAAAAACTTCAAAGGGCAAGAAGCAGCTGGCTTGAAGGGGGGGGGGGGAATAAACCTAAAACTAGATTTAAATCCGGGGGGGGTTCTCTTATTGAAGAGATTATGAGGGTAGTATCTTAGGAATGCTTTACTTAGTCTGTGGGACATGATGTTAGATCCCATTTCTCCTACACGAAAATTAGAAATGGCAGCTAGCTGAACTTGGATAGTAGCTGCTGCTGTTCCTCGTTCAAATGTTTCAGCAAGGAAATCCAGAATCTTATAAATGGGGGAGTAAAAGGATCAATGTCATTCTTTTTTGCCCAACAAGTGAACCTCTTCCATTTACTAGCATAAAGTTTTCTTGCAGTGGGTTTATGGGATGAAATCAAAATGTGTTGAACTGATGGGGAAACATCAGAGCCTGGCTAAGACTGGAAGTGGAGAAACCAAGCAGTCAGCTTGAGTATGGACGGATGGGTCAGGAGATCCGGAACCAGGTCCAGTATCCAAGGCTCTCCTTGCAAAGGAGGCCATAGGAATAGGAGCCAAATCTGTCGAGGCCAGTAAGGAGCAATGAGGATCAACTTGCAACCCAATGACTGTGCTTTCTGAAGAACCTTGGGGATCAGGGGGAATGGTGGGAAGGCATAAAGCAGTCCTGGGGGCCAACTATGAACCACTGCATCCCTAAGCAACTGTCCCAGTGGTGGGACTAGTGCAAAGTAGCTGCTGCATTTTCTTTTGAGGGGAGTGGCAAAAAGATTGCAGCATGGCTGGCCCAATTTGTGAAAAATCAGCTTTGCAACCTCCTGTTTCAGGAACCACTCGTGAGGCATCAGAATAGCCCTGCTGAGCTTGTCTGCTATCACGTAGGAATTCCCCAGAATGTGCATTGCGACCAGAAAGTATTGGGAAGACATTGCCCACTGCCATACTTGTAGAGCCTCTCAGCACACGGGATAAAACCCGGTTCCACCCTGTTCGTTGATGTACCATACTACAGACATATTGTCTGTCTAAATTGCTACAGTCCCCATAGGTAGACAGTCTAAGTACTTGCAAAGCTAGAAGCACCACTCTCCTCTCTAGGACATTGATGGCAAGAACATGAGTACCACTTGCACAAGTCCTGTGAACAGTCTGTCCCAGATAATGCCACCCCCCACCCTATCTGGGAAGCATCCATGGTCACAGTGGCTACAGGTTGGAGGGTTAGAAATAGTCTGCCCATTGATACCAGAGGGGAGTGAAGCCACCATGCTAAATTCTTCTTGCATGACTCCATGATCCAAATCGGATGTGACATTGGTAAATCCTGGAATGAACACTGAGCCAACAGGAGCCACTGCAGAATTCTCATGTGGAAGCATTCCATAGGGACCAAGGTAATCATGGCAGCCATCGAACCAAAGACCCTGAGAATAAATCTTGCCTGGATTCTCTTCCTTTTCATGAAGAATAACACTTGACGAATGGTTAACACTATTTCATGAGGCAGTTTTGCTACCATGGCCCTTCTGTCTAAATCTGCCCCTATAAATGTAATATACTGACAAGGCAACAAGGCAGACTTTTCATAGTTTATGATGATGATGATGATGTCTAGTTGTGTACAGGTGTGAATAGTTGAGTCCCGTGCCTCAATCAGTTGATGCTTGGTGGGGGCAGTGAGGAGCCAGTCTAGATATGGAAACACCCAAAATCCTAGACGCCTCAGATGAGCCGTGACTACTGCCATACATTTGGTGAACACCCTGGAGGTTGTGGTGTGACCAAAGGGCAAAGCTCTGAACTGGTAACAACTGGCTCCCAGACAGAAGCGTAAGTACCTCCTGGACCACCTGTCCATTTTTATATGGTAGTACACATCCTGGACATTGATGGAGCACATCCAATTGTCCTTACCCAAAAAGGGAAGAACGGACTGCAGTGTTACCACTGGAACATGTTTTCTTGACTGATTTGTTGAGTTTGCCGAGATCCAAAGTGGGCCTCCAGTTCCGTCTTTTTTGGAACTAAAAAGAACCATGAGTAAGTTCTGGATTCGATTTGGTCTGCGGGGACTTCTTGGATGGCTCTTTTTCCTAGCAACCTTTGAACTTCTAGGTTTGCTTGATGCTGAAGACTGGTTGGAACATCTGCGAGTGAGCGCTGAATTGTTGTAGGGGTGGTTTGGAGAAAAGAATTTTGTAACCCATGTATATTATCGACAGTACCCATGTATCTTCCATGACTGTTTGAGAGTCTTTTGGGTACTGGGATAATCTGCCCTCGACTGCCTCCACAGCGGACAATTGGGCCGCCTTTCAGGAGCTCTGGAAAGCCTGCCAGAGAAGGCATCTCTGTCAGCTTGATGCTGCACCCCCCCCGCAGCGGGATCGGCATTTCCTATTATTTCGCCTTCTGCCCTGGGGGAAAAAAATCTTCACGTGTGTCAGGCGAAACTCCCTGGGATTTTCTGAACCACATCGTCCCGCTCTTCTGACGCTTGAGTTAAGGTCTAGAGGGAGCGGAAAAACATACTCCCATGGCAGAGAGAGTTTTGCCATCCCATTCACACCTGGTAAGTCTCTTTTACCCGAGGCCCGAACAGACACAAGCCATCAAAGGGGGTGTTGGTAAAGGAGGACTTGAAGAGCTCTGCAAATTGACAAAGGTGCATCCAGGAGTGTCTATGTAAAGTAACTCCTGTGCCTGCTGCCCTAACTCACTCCATCTGCCGCGTAAGAGTTCAGCCGTATGGAGGAGTTAACTATAGATGTCAAATTCGCAAGCTGTGAAGCTGCCTTGCTCGCAGCTCCTTCAGCTGTAGGATCCTGTAGGGTATCTCCTAGTTCCTTTAGGAGATCCCTTTGAAGGTGTGTATAGTGGAACAAATAATTCAGCGACCTGAGAGTAAAGGTCACTGAAGCAAACATACGCTTCCCATACCTGTCCATCGTATAAGACTCTTTGCTCGGCAGATGGACAGAAGTCGTCTCCGCTAATTCTTTCTTGATGGCTGCCGCCACCAGCATAGCATCAACAGGCACACCCTTAAATAGGAAGGACCTGTCCTCTGGAACAGTTATGAATTTATTGAGCCTCCTCGGAACTAGTTCCATAGTCTCTGGGGAGCTCCACGCCTTCCGACTCACTAAGGCCAGCAGAGGGTCGAAAGGTGGAGACACCCAAGAGGTAAAGGGCTGGGAACCAAATGCATCCAGGTACACAGATTCGTCCTCAAAGGGGCAAGGGATTTCCAGCATGTCTGAAAAACAGACATCCCCAGAGAGGGACAGTGGGGACCCTTCAGAGTCCTTCAAGTCCGTGTCTAACGTGAGAGACTCATGGGAGTCCAAATGCTTCTTGCATTTTCTCCTCAGAGGGACCTCCTCCGACGGGTGCTCAGGGAAGTTTCAGAAGAGGTGGGGGTCGCCCAATGGGGCGCCCTAGAGTATGGGCTCCCTACGGTTGGGGGTGGGGGCAGACTCAGGCACCCAAAGAGTAGGAGCCAATGGAACAGAGGGTGGGGCGGTCTCAGAGGACAACACACTCATCACCTCAAAGGCACTGCTGTCCCAGCCTGAAAGAGTCCCCGGTTCCGAAGAGCCTGAAGATTTCCTCTGAACAGAGGGCTATGGCCCCAAGGCAGATGTAGGAGCTGAGCTCACCTGCGCCGAAGCCCCGAGCAGGGTTGGACAAGGATCCGATGCCACTCCCCCCCTCGGAGCCAACGAGAGAGATCATCGGCCCCCAGATCCCCCGATAGACTGAGACAACAAAGAGATCGGAGAGGCACTCTGAACCGACAGACCAGTGGTAATTGGAGCAGACAGTTCCACCACAAAGACTGCTATGCACTCCAGCTCCGAACTCAGTCGTAGGAGGAGGAATCGATAATGGTGCGGGTTGGGCTGTTGGCACCAATTCCTTGTAGGCTGGGCTCAATAATAATTTAGCTAATGCCTGTGTCTTGAGAAGCCTGTCTTTGTAAAGCAGGAGGAAACCAGAGCACCCACAGGAAACCCACACTAACACAGGGAAGATATGCAGACTCCACACAGAAGGCACCCCCAGCTGAGAAACGAATCGTGAAAACTCATACTGTGAGGCGACAATGCAAACCACTGCGCTGTCCAAAATTATAGGGTTGCATCTAACCTGAAAGCGGGTCTACTTCACGTTGTTGTAATCTGGCAATATAGAGTCTGATATTGTTGGCACGACAATATCGAAAGTGAACAACATCGTGCAAGTAAACGGAAATCTCCGTAAGGGGAGATTTCCATTTACCTCAATGTAGTGCGGTCTCGGAGTTGGTATATTTAAGTACGGGGGGGGGCACAGCCATTTATTTATTTTTTTTACATTATTCGATGTTTTACTTCATCAATAATGTTTGACCTTTATTGATTTAAGTAAACTTTCGATAACGTGATATAGATGCCCTGAAAGCACCAGGTTTCCTCATACATTTTACTACTCTGTTAAGTTTCATGGCGTCTATCCACTGTAATAAGACTCACTGGGTAGATATAACCAATGATGGGACAGAATCTAGATTCCAGACACCTACAGGAAAGTCAATCAAGTGCAGAACACAAGTGGAGGGTTAATACTGGTCGATATATTGTCCAACTTACAGAAGCAAAATTTGGAATGACCACCAAGAAAAATATGCATCCAGGAAAAGTTCAAATCAAAATCAGCACCTATTCAACTGCTATCATTTACTCATTTATCAGGCAAAAGGAAAAGATGAAATAGCAAGAAATAAAGAAAACTGCTACTACTGCAAAAAGCACAACTGAAAGACATTTATACAAGTGGCAAAAGTATGCTACTTGATTATAGTTTTGACTAAATGGAAGAAAATCTAAAGTATATCTTAATATGCTCAGAAATGCAAAGGTACCTAAAACTCCCGGTGAGATACAAATCAAGTCTGCCAGGAGATTCATTATGTTTTGATAGTAAAGTGTTACAAAATATTTTCAAAATTTTGAAAATATCCTAAACTACCCATAGTTATACAAGTAGCAAACTGATAAAATCTAGACAAGTCTTTTCTATACCTCTGCTACCAAGGAGTTAAGGACATAACACAGATTCAAACTATGACATATAATGTAAAGGTACATACATGTTAACATCATTTTCTTTGTTGTCCTCAGAAGGAATATGGCTAAAATAATGTGATGAGTCAAACACCTGATCTTCGGTTTTCTTGCTTCTAGTTACTGAAGAGAATGCATCTGTTACAATAAAAAACAATAATTAACATCCAGCTTAATTTTTTGTCCACTCTCCTCCTAGCACATCTCCCTTTCCAACTCCTTACAACATCAGTGCTTTGTGATGGAAAAAACAGAAACCACTCCAGCTCACCCAGGTTCAGGTAGTGGGTGAGGGTACTGAAGAGTGTAGCCAGGAAGGAATGGAAGTGAAACGCCAACCAGCTTGCCCATCCAAACAGGAGGGTTCAGCTCAAGTCCCACTGCTTGAAGTTCTAACTGGTGAACGGCTGTACAGTCTCAAGGTGAAATGGATCATGGGGTATTTTTATTCTTTATATTTACATTTTTGTCAGGGCAATAATGGCTACAGCTCATAATCACTCAGCCTGACATTGTTTATGAAGCTTTTAAGAACATAAAACAGAATTATTAAAAAGACAAACACTGAACAAATACCATAGAAATAAACAAAAATATTACTACTTAAAAGCAACTACACAGAACTATGTACAATAATCTGTGTCTATTTAGGTTATATACAGCAAGACTGACTAAAGATACAACCCTAAATGAGAAACGGCAAGTATGAAGAAAAAAAGGTTTATGCTATAAGGTTAGGAAGGGGAAGAAGGAGCAGAGGAAAAGACAGATGATTCACAGTTATTAATGAAGTATGGGGTAAGAAAATTATATGTTTAGCTGATTAGTCAACAGACTCAAAGATACTAGTCCAAAAGTCACTGGAGTTTTGAAAATGTTTTTATGGTGTTGCATGAACTTGTAAAATTTAATACATTTCACAGTTTTCTATTAACTTACCTCACTGATGAGGTTAATCAGCCAGTGAAATAAACAGATAAACCAGCCACGCATGACAACTCATCTGACTCATCTGGTGGCATCAGAGCACCATATAGGCAAACTGTCTCTGCAGACGAAGGGGTTCCCACAGGGTGATGTGGGGTATCAAATGTGACTATATACAACAAAGCGAATTAATGGTTTCACCGGAGTGTGGGAGAAGCCACAAGTCGAGCTAAGGAAGACCAAATAAAATATGCATTTTTATATTACACACACACACACACACACACACACACATATTATGTGTTTATAATAAACTGCAAAATAGTGCTAGCTAGGCTAAGAAGCTATGCTGCCGTCCTTTGTCCTTCCATCTGCATTAATGTAAATTTTTTTTAAACATACTTTTATTACATTAACTACATATGTAGACTTACAAAATGATCTTTTTCAACCACAACCCAAGTAGAAACCATACATTTGAAAGAACAGATTTAGATGTACACACAAGTTCCACAGGAAATGCAGAGTTCCAGTCATACAGGACAAGACAAAATGAAACAAGATTCAGGCCTGCAGTGAAGTATGCTGTGTGTAATAAGGGAAACAATATTAAATTATAATTTCAAACACGACCAATTATAAACAGAGATAGAGGCACATAGAAAACAGATGCTAACAAAAGATGACTAGATAGTGGCCCTAAAGCTGACATTTGTAAATATTAAGAGGAGATCAGGCAATTTTTTTCAAAAGCTGGAACACTCACTCCTATGCATTTGGTCCTCCTTAGCTCAACTACCTAGCTTCTAGCACACTCCAGGGAAAACATTCATTCCCTCTGTCATACCTAGTCATTCCTAAAGAGACGAAGGGTTACATAAAACTGAGCAGCCTTGGAAAAGGCCATTTCTCCAGTGGCTAAGGAGAACAAGGGCCTTATAAACTAGGAACTTAGTACGTTTTACCACACCAATGTGGTTTCATAAGTGGATGATGCATGACACCTGCATTAACATGAAATACAACAGGTTGCAGTAAAGGCACATGTGTCTGTGTGTGTGTTGGGGGTGAAGTTGACGTGCTTTCTGTTGCTGGCAAGGGCTTGCCTAGTAAACTCTGTGGATGGTAGTGGCAGTTCATAAGGTCAATAGTGGAGGCCAATGAGACTTGAAAGGTTCACCAGCCATTCAAACAGGAAAAAAAAGTACAGTTTTGTACCTACCATAAATGTAGATGTCCGATAGATATGCAACTACAGTTATAACATATGGGTTGTCCTGCCTCAGGCAGCCCTCGGTCGGCCGGATTTCAAAGTCTGGGTCCGACGTCGGCTGATGTCGCATTTCTCTCCGACGTCAGAGCGGCTGGAGTATATAAGCATCAGCCGACGCCATTTTCTTCAGTGTTTCTTGCCCCAGATGCCAGGTGCCCTCCAAGGAAGGCTGTAATCAAATTGGAAGACAAAAACAGGATTCCAGACAAATAAGTAAGCAATAAACAGATACACCATAACAGATATCCCCAGCTAAGAGAAACAGGGATAGGAGTGGATCCAAGGCATAGAGGGGTATGGAGGGAGGGAAAATCCGACTGCAGTTGCATATCTATCGGACATCTACATTTATGGTAGGTACAAAACTGTACTATGTCCTTCAAGAATGAAACTGCAGTCATAACATATGGGTTGAATACCATAGCTTAGCTGGGGGAGGAGGAATGCTCTAGGAAAGAGATGGTGTGGCAATCAAACCCTGCAGGACTGCGAAGCAAAGCCTGCTCTGGATCTGGAGTATAAAGGGAGATTGTAGTGTTTGGAGAATGTATGCATGGAGCTCCATGTAGCAGCTTCTAGAATGTCTTTTGTAGGCACCCCTCTTAAGAATGCTGTAGAGGTGGCTGTAGCTCTGGTGGAGTGTGGTCTGACATTGGCTGGAACATTCTTCCCATGGAAGGAATAACAAAATCTGATGCAATGTCCAATCCATGTTGAAATAGTCTGTTTGGAAATTGCTTTTCCTTGTACTCCAGGGGCGTAAGCTACAAAAAGCTGATCAGACTTCCTACTGGTCTTGGTTCTGTCCAGGTAGTAGCGAAGTTGTCTGTGAATGTCCAAGGTATGCAACAGTCTTTCCCCTTAGCTCTCAGGATTGGGGAAGAAAGTAGGCAGGTGAATAGCTTGATTTAAAGAAACCCTAGATACCACCTTTGGCATAAAAGTAGGGTTGGTTCTTAAGGAGACCCTGTCTCTGTGAAAGATTATGAGGTGGTATTGCCATTAGGGCCTGTAGTTCGAAACCCTTCTTGCTGAGGTAATTGCCAACAGGAAAGCTGTCTTCCATGAGAGAAATTGTAAGTCCACTGAAGCTGCTGGCTCAAAGGGAGGTAGAGTCAGTTTTTCTAGGACAAAGTTGAGGTCCCAAGTTGGCACTGGAGCCTTTCTTGGTGGCTTAATGTTCTTGATTCCCTGAGGAATTGCCTTAACAAAGGATGTGAAAACACAGGCGGATCAGTGTTATATCTAGCTGAAATAGCTGAAGCATGTATCTTTATGGAAGAATATGAGAGTCCATTCTGTAGCATATCTGCCAAATATTCCAGGATGAGTGGGATGTTCAATAATGATGCATCATGTCCCTTGCTGGTATTCCAAATGCTGAATCTCTTCCATTTTGCTAAGTAAACCTTTCTGGTGGATGGTCTTCGAGCTTCTGTTAATATCCGCTGAACTTCCTTGGAGAGAGATAGATTGAGGTTATTCATGGGATCTCCCAGGCTGTTAGCTGCAGCGTCTGAAGGTTTGGATGCACTGTTTTGAAGTTGCATTGAGTCAAAAGTAGGGGCCATTGGGGAAGGGCCCACTTTTTGTTGTGACATATGCTCCATAGTAGTGGATACCAGTGTTGTCTTGGCCAGTCTGGAGCTATTAGGATCCCCTTGGGCCTCTCTGCTTTGATCTTTAGTAATACTGTGGTCATCAGTGGCAGAGGTGGGAATGCATAGATTTTTAGGAAATTCCAGTTGAATGAAAGAGCATCTATTTTCCAAGCTTGTGGATGATATATCCTTGAACAGAATTTTTGTAGATGATGGTTGAGGTGGGAGGCAAATAGGTCTACTTCTGGCCTGCCCCATGTCATGTGAGTTGTGTGAAGATTTTCGGATGTAACCTCCACTCGTGTGGATCTATGAAATTCCTGCTTAGGCTGTCCGCCAGCACATTGTCTTTGCCTGGAACAAACTGGGATTGCAACTGTATGTTTAGGCTCAGTGATTTTTCCCAAAGATTCATTGTCAGTCTGCAAAGGGGGTAAGAATGGGTGCCCCCTTGCTTGTTTATGTACCACATCACAGTGGTGTTGTCTGTCTATCAGTAGATGGCCTTGCTGAAGTTGTTGTCGAAAGGCCTCGATGGCATGCATTACTGCCAGCATTTCCTTTTGGTTTATATGCAGATGTGTTTCCTTTGGAGACCATTGTCCTTGTATACATCTGCCCTCCATGTGCGCCCCCCCATCCAAGGTCTGAGGCGTCTGTGGTCACAGTCTGTGTTAGCTGAGGTTTTTTGAATGACATACCTGTGTTTGCCTGGCTTACCGAGGCCCACCATAGGAATTCCTTTTGTAGGCATGGAATGAGCGGTATGGTTGTCTCTAGGTTGTTGCTGTGCTGAGACCATAGGCTTTTTAGGTACCATTGAAGCTTTCTCATGTGTAGTCTTGCTAATGGAACCAGGAGAATGCAGGATGCCATGTAACCCAGGGCCTGTAGGAATCTCCTTGCAGTCATCTGGGTGAGTTTTGCCAAACCTTTGAAATTAGTTAACTTCTCTTGCTTGTCTTCTGTCAGGTAAGCCATTTGAGAGGCTGTGTCTAGATTGGCTCCTAAGAAGGTTATTTGCTGGGATGGTTGAAGTCTTGACTTTTGGAAGTTGACTGTGTATCCCAGAGCCTGTAGCAATTGTATGACATAGTTCAAGTTTTTTGTCAAAATCAATTTGTCGTCCGCTTGTATGAGGCAGTCATCCAGGTACGGGTAAATTTGGATCCCCTGGAACCTGCAATGAGCAATTACTGAAGCCAGGCATTTTGTGAATACTCTGGGCGCAGTAGATAAGCCAAATGGCAATGCTGAGAATTGATAATGCTCTGGCCCTGCAAGAAATCTGAGGTATCTTCTGCAGCTGTGTCTGATAAGGACATGCAGGTATGCCTCCTTGAGGTCCAGAGTAATCAGCCAAGACCCCTTGCCCAGCATGGGAAGGAGTTGCTGTAGAGTCAGCATTTTGAACTTTGGTACTATGAGAAAGGTGTTTAATGCTGACAAATCCAGTATTGGTCTCCATTGAGTTTCTTTTCTTGGAACAAGGAACAGTCTTGAGTAAAACCCCTGGCCTTGTTCTTGTTGTGGAACTCTTTCTATTGCTTTGATCTGAGCAAGCAGAGAAATTTGTCTGACAGCCTCTGCCCTCTGGTTTTGTGGTAGGTTTGGCATGCCTTGTTTTCTTGGTAAGGTATGAAAGTGGAACCTGTAACCTTGGTCTATAATGTTCAAAATCCATTTGTCCTTTGTCAATCTGTGCCAATTGTCTGAAAACAGAGATAATTTTCCGCCCAAGGGAGCTTCTATTTGCTCCTTGGTCAGCGGAAGTAGAGGAAAGTCATTGAGATTGTCCCTGTGGGGCAGAGAAGACCCCTGTGTCACTTCTTTGGTTTGCTGGTTGCCATTGTCGTCCCCTGTAAGAACCTCTGTATTGTCCTCTTCCTCGGCCACGCCTGTTTTTACCTTTGAAATCTTTCAGGGTTAGGAAAGGACCAGTTTTTAGAAGGCCAATTCCTGCTGAATCTGGGTGGCTGAACCTGGAGGAAATCTTTGACCATTTGAACTGATTTTGCTTTTTCCTCGATGGACTTTAACACATCTTTAGCATTAGCACCAAAAAGCTTGTTCTTTTCCAAGGGTGCATCAAGAAGTTTTGCCTTAACATGATCGGGTAGAGGTTGTTCTTTTAACCATGCATGTCTACGAATGACCGCCCCTGTCATAGCTGCCCTACATGAAGCTTCCAATGCATCATATCCACACAGCAGAAAGTGATTGCTGACTTGCTGAGAATTATGTACAGCTTCCTGCAAAGACTTCCTGTCTAAAGGTTCAGGAGAGGCCAATGTTTTCTGTAAATCATCTAACAGGTAATCCTGATATTGAAACATATGAAAGAGGCAATTCAGAGCTCTCCTAGATAAAGTAGTGGAGGTGTAGACTTTTTTCCCCCATCTCTCTAATGACCTAGCTTCCCTGTTGGAAGGCAAAGGATTTTTGGAGGTGGATGCTGAAACCCCTTTAGGTCCCTGAGAAATAGTTTCTAAATCAACAGCATGGGCCCTAAAGAAATGAGAATGTGTTTCTGGGACCCTATAATATCTGTCAGGCTTGGCTGGAGCAGGAGGAAGAGTATCCGGGGTAACACTGGAGTCAGAGTATAGGTCATCCAAAACATCAAGCACAGGAGGTATAGCCAGGGGCCTGTGTTGGGGCTTTTAAGGAAGGTTGGGCTTTCTGGAATCAGAATATTCCTGGCCTTGCCACTTAAAATGTTCCCTCATGGTATGCAGAACTTCCCCAAAGAAATATCCTCAGGAGGGAGGCCGAGGGATGGAATCCTCTGCATCCGAGTCCTCATAGGTCTGGAAGAGCTCTTCCTGGCCATCGGAGTGAACAGAGTCCTCAGAATCTTCATCTGAAGGGATAGGGTCAGAGGGTACAACCCGGGGCCTCTTATCAGAAGGAGGCTGGGATCCTCTCTCAGGATGGGCCTGTGAACCTCTAATCATGGAAATTAAGTCTGCGGCCATAGTCATGATTTGTGTTTCAGGAGTAGGCTGAGGTAAGGCTTTAGCAGTAAGGTGCTTGGTCTTGCTGGCTGCCTTAGCACGTGTGTAGGCCTTAATAGACATGGCCATAGGAGGCCTAGCAGCTCCACGTGCAGGAGTGACCTTATCTACAGCAATGGTCTCAGGCATTTCCTCGGTTTCAGTATCCGGAGGAAAATCTATAACTGGCGTCGGTGTGGCCTCCGGTATCGGAGGTATCGGTAATGCGGTGTCTTCAGTTCGGAGCGGTGAAATAACTGTCTCAGGGGGAACCAGAGCACTCACGATAGGTTTTGGCGTGGAGTCGGTGGAAGACGCGGGCCAAGGATGTCGGTCCCGGTCTTTTCGTTTCTAAGGAGTCTGCGATGTCGGTAGTTCCGGCGGCATTGTATAAGCAAATTTATCGCCGAAAAAGTCTTCAGTGAACTCCGCCTGGTGCCTGAGAGTGCGCTTATTGAAGCGAGCACAGGCGACACAGGCCGAGACGTCGTGGTCTGGGCCAAGGCAAGGAAGACAGTAAGAGTGGAAATCCTTATGAGGTATTTGTTTACCACAAGATAGACAATTGTTAACTTTTCCAGTAATTTCTGACATCGGCTGAGACAAGAAAAGGTCCCCAACGGGGTACTTAGCTTTTTTTGATGACTTCGGATTCGAAGAATACAGGAGCTGACCGACCGGCACTTGCAAACTGCTTCTGCTACGGGCACCGCGCGGCAAGAAAGACTGAAGAAAATGGCGTTGGCTGATGCTTATATACTCCAGTTGCTCTGACGTCGGAGAGAAATGCGACATCAGCCGACGTCGGACCCAGACTTTGGAATCCGGCCGACCGAGGGCTGCCTGAGGCAGGACAACCCATATGTTATAACTGCCGTTGCATTCTTGAAGGACATCTGTTTATTTACACTGCAGTGTTTAATTTTCAGGTACAGCTTAGCAATTAAAGGCAAGTATTCAACCAATGAATTTTAAACAGAAGTCACTACTGGAGTACAATGCGACTTAAAAGCACTGGATAGACAGGATCTATATCAAAAGAGCGAACGCTTAAAATAATGAACTCTCTCCTACTGAACCGAAAACTATGAAACCTCAAACTGTCGAAGGCATGGATCAGCAAATTTTTTTCCCACGGGAAAAAAATTTGCTGATCCAACAAAAAAAAAAATGTACAGACAAAATAAAGTGTGTGTGTGTGTGTGTGTGGGGGGGGTCGCCCCCAACTTAAATATACCAACTTTGACATCGCACCACAGTGGAAAAGAGCAAAATCCAGAGAATGGCCCAGCAATTTTTTTCCCTGGAAAAAAAATGCTGTTCCGTGCCTTTGACATTTTGAGGTTTTGTAGTTTTCGGTTCGATAATAGAGCGTTTGCTATTTTAAGCATTCGCTCTTCTGACAGGAACCTGAATAGACAGCCATTTAAACAGGAAAACTTAAAGGCTGTTAATACTACAGTGTTTAAATTTAAGGTATAGCCTAGCAATTAAACTGAATATTGTGCAATAATTAATATTAAAATGGGTGAACAAGGAGTACATTGTGCGATATAAGGAAGTTATGTACTTACCACAATGTTAGATCCAGGTTATATGATTTTTATCTGCTTCAAACCTATGGGTTGTCAGATCTGGCAGGATTAGATCTTGGTGCCGATATTGAAGCCACTTGAAAAACACAGCTCCAACTCCTCCCCTACCCATAATTCCCTAGGCTGCATCTCAAACGCTCAGATTGAGTTTGCCCCCACTAGTCTGAAAATATGTTAAGCCACCTAGGGAGAAAAAACTATTCCAAGTTAATTGTTATAACCTTGGTGATGTTACTTGTTTTATGAAAAATAATTACAGTTTAGTGTTACTGTGTATGGGACATGAAGCAACATCCACTCAACCATATCAAAGCCATAGGGGACCATTTAGATGGGGGAAGGAAGAGTAGGAGTTTGAAGTGGACAAACAAATCGGACATGGCTCTAACATTATGGCAAGTACACAACTTTCGTATCCAATGTTATCTATTTTTATATGCTCACACCTATGGGGCAGAATCCCAAGTTGACAATATGGGTTGTATTAAGGAAAGAAATTAGAGTACGGTGGAACTAAAAGAGGGGTGTGATTTGGACTGAGTGTCCAAATTATAGCGAGACACAAAGGTGTGTACCAATGACCAAGTTGCCTCAACACAGATGTCATCAATGGGCAATCCTCTTTTAAAGGCTGCTGTAGTACAGGCTGCTCTGGCTCAATGTGTTGTTTTTGGTTTATGTGGTAGAGATGAACTCTTCTTATGACACACAAATGAAATACAATCAGAAAGCCAATTGAATAATGTTATTTAAAAAATGACTTTCCCAGCTTTGATTTGGCAGGTAAACAATTGGTCATCCTTTCTGAAATCTTCTGTCCTGTGCACATAGAGTCTATGAACATCTAACACATAAAAGCAAGTCTTCTTTGAGTACTTTGGAAAGAAACATGGGCAGATGTATAGATTGGTTTAAATTGGCTTTGGATACCACTTTCAGGATAAAGTATGTATTAATTCTGAGAGAAACTCTGTCCTTATGAAAAAAACAGAAAAAAATGATTTAATAAAAGAGCCTGTAGTTCTGAAATCCATTTAGCTGAATTTCTGGCTGAAGTTACTGTGACCAGGAGGATGACCAAGTCTGTATTGGAACCATGTTCACAGGGAGACTAAGTTAAAGCTAGTCACATGGAGTAGCTGGGTCTCAAATGGGAGGTCTTAGCATAAATACACCTTTTAGGAAAGTTTTTGAGATTTATAGGGATGCTACTGACATGGCAGTGTGTCCAAATATGGAAATCTGATATTGCAGGCAATTGTACCTTAACTGTTGCAAAGCTGAAGTCTTTGTCAGAGGACAGACAGAAATTCAAGTACAGAAGGAACTGGTGCTGAAAAGAGACCTTTTGATATAGGCCCACAGTGTGAATCTCTTCCATTTACTGCTGTAATTTCCGTTAATATTCTTTCTGCCTCCAGAAACCATCAACTACTGCTGGGAAGAGTCTGGCATCTCTGGCTATGGTTCAAACTGCAGATGCATATTTTAAAGACTCAGAAGGTCAAAGACCTTTGAGAATGAGCTTATTCCGTATTCAACCATGGCTTTGGTGACCAAAGACCGTGCAGCTCGAATAATCCTCTTTCAGATGTGCTGCCCCCAAACAATATACACACTTAAGGGGAGAGTCAGAATTAGGCACTATGTGGCTACAGGCCACACACTTCTAAAAACCAGTAGGTTTGTCCAACAGTCTCTAAAAGGTTAGAAAGTCCCAGCTAAACATTCCCAACAATGGTAACAAGAATAAACAGAGAAGAAAGTACAGTTGTGTACACTTACCATAAATGTAGATGTTGGAGTGTATTCACTGTTGCATTCATCACCTGTGGGTTTATCCCTGCTATGGTAGCTCTCAGCCGGCCCGAATACCAGCATCAATGTTTTGCTGCATCGACTGCTGTCAGTTGTGACCGACATCACGATGTCAGTGCTATAAAGCAAGGCAGCAGACACCATTACATCAGTTTTTCTTGCCTTAACCAGTCAGAAGCCCAACGAAATATGGTAAAGTGGTCCTGGTGGCTAAAAGCCACCATAAGAAGCTTATGTCTCCCTAAGGAAAGAGGATACAAGGGAGAAGGAAGGAGGGAAACCAAGACTGCCACAGTGAATACACTCGAACAGCTACATTTATGGAAGTGTACACAACTGTACTATGTTCTTTGTGTTTCACTGTTGCAGTCATCACCTGTGGGGGATTCCCAAAGCTGAGGAGAGGGGTGGAAGGATAGGTTAGAGTCCTTGGCATGGGTCAGCAGGCCCTGCAGAGGCAAACCCTGCCCTAGATTTATAAAAAAAAATTAGGTGGTAATGCTTTGTGTAGGTATAGACAGAGGTCCAGGTGGCAGCTTCCAAGATATCCCTGGTGGGGACTCCTCTGAGTAAGGCTGTGGAAGTGGAGGCTGCCCTAGTGGAATGGGTACGGATAGACTTGGGGGGGGGGTTCCCATGTAGTCTGTAGCAGAAATGGATACAGTGTGATATCCATTTGGAAATGGGCTTCCCCTCTGCCCCTGTGGCAAAGCTGACAAAGTTGGTCCATTTTCCTGAAGGGTTTAGTACGGTCCAGTTAGTATCTGCGCTATCTGTGCACATCTGGTGAGTGCAGAATTCTTTCCCCCTTGTTTTGAGGGTTAGGGAAAAGGTGGGTAGATGCATGGCCTGGTTGAGAGTCACATTAGATACCACCTTGGGCATGGAGGAGGAGCTGGTCCTCGGGGAGACCCTGCCTGCGTGGAAAATGATGAAGGGCTCAATGGCCATCAGTGCCTAAAGTTCTAAAACCCTTCTGGCTGAGGTGATAGCTAGTAGGAAAGCAGTCTTCTGGGAGGTCTGCTATTAGAAGCCCCTCTGAGGAATTGTTTAATCAAAGGATGCGAGAACAGGGGCTGGTCCATATCGAAATGAGCTGAAATGGCTGAGGCGTGTATTTTAATAGAAGAGAAGGAGAGGCCACTATTGAGCAACTCCACTAGATAGTCCAGGATAAGAGGGACAGAAGATTGTTAGGAATTCCACCTCTGGATTGGCTCCAGGAGCAGAATCTTTTCCATTTCCCTGTGTAAGATTTTCTGGTACTGGGCCTTCTGGCCTCTGTGATAATGTCTAGGACCAGTTTGCTTAACTGGGGCCCCCTTGTTTGCTTGCAGAGTATTAGCCATGCTGACAGTTTGAGAGTCTGCAATCCTGGGTGCAGCACCCCCCACCACCAACCAGAGTCAAGAGGTCTGAGATCAGGGGAAGTTGCCTTGGAGGCTGTAATGTCAGGATGCGCAGTAAGGGGTACCCAATGCTGTCTGGGCCAATCTGGAGCAATGAGGATGGCCTTTGGTCTCTCCTCCCTTATCTTGATCAGTACCTTGGGAATAAGAGGCAGAGGAGGGAATGCGTACACAGAGTTCCAAGAGAAGGTCAAGGGATCCACCTTACAAGCTAGGTGGTGATACTCCCTGGTGCAGAATTTTTCTAGCTGGTGGTTGAGGTGCAAAGCAAAGATATCCACCTCTGGAGTTCCCCACTCCTGTGTGACTTACAAAAAATATTTCTCTTTGGAGCTGCCATTCGTGGGGGTCCAGTAAGTTTCTGCTTAAGTGGTCTGCCTGGGTGTTGTTGATCCCTGGTAGGTATTGGGCTATCAGGTATAAACCCATGGAGCAGGCTGTTAGCCAGAGGTTCATGGCTAGCCTGCACAGAGGGTAAGATTGTGTCCCTTCCCTGTTTGCTGATGTACCACATTACTGTGGTGTTGCCTGTTTTGATAAGGGGAACCCCTGGCTTGAGATGGGGTAAAAAGGATGTCAGAGCCTTTTGTACTGCCATCATTTCCTTCTGGTTGATGTGTAAGGAGAAGGTGGTGGGCATTTCAAAGACCTTGGGTGCACCTGCCGGCTAGGCGAGCGCCCCAAACAAAGTCTGAGGTGTCTGTGGTGATGGTCTGCCCGGTAGGGCGGAGGATGAAGGGAAGACCCTTGTTCTTGGTACAGGCCATGCCCACCAGACAAACTCAGCCCTTATACAGGGGATCAGAGTAAGAGAGATCTCTAGAGGCTGAGTGTTGACACCAAAGGTTCTTTAGAGACCACTGAAGTTTTCTCATGTGAGGCCTGGCTAGAGGAATTAGAAGGATGCAGGATGCCCATGTACCTCAAGGCTTGCAGGAACTTCCTCACTGTGAGGTGACTTCTGGAAGCCAGCTGGGTAAAGTAGAGGCAGGAAGGTCTGCTTTTCTGGGGATAGGAAGGCAATTTGGGATGCTGTATCCAGCAGTGCTACCAAGAAAATGATCCTCCTTGGAGGGGGTTTGCTTTGATTTCTTCTCGTTGATGGTGAACCCTAAGGAAGTTAGGAGGGTTTTGACAAAGACGAGGTCCTGAAGCAGCTTTTCTTTGTACTCTGCCTTAATGAAGCAGTCATCCAGAAGCACAGAACTGAAAGTGTAGTGAGCCTGCTCTGAAGCACAAGAATTTCCTGCAGGATTCCTTTATGGGAATGTGGAGGGAGGCATCTTTTAGGTCCAGGCTCACTAAACCAGGCATTTTTTGCCAGCATAGGCAGCAGCTGCTGCAAAGTTAGCATTCTGAATTTGGGGACCACCAAGAAGGTGTTCAGAATGGATAGATCCAGGATGGGGGGGCCAAATGCCCTCTTTTCTGGGAACAAGGAATAGTCTGGAATAAAAGCCTCTGCCCGTTTGATCTGTGAGAACAGGTTCTACTGCCCCCCTGGGATATAAGAGTTTGGACTTGTTTCAATGCCTCTGCCCACTGATTTGGAGGCAAGTCTAGGTACCCTCTTGGAACTGGGAGTTCGTTGAAAGAATTTGTAACCCTGAAAAATTATCTTTAAGACCCACTGGCCCTTTGTTACAGAAAGCCAATTTTCTTTGCAGAGGGAGAGCCTTCTTCCTAGCTTTTGGTGAGTGAAAGGAGGGCAAAGAGGGGAGAGGTAGCCATGGAGAGTTTTTGCCATAGAAGGATGGCTTAGAACTCCCTACCTTTGGAGCGGAAGTGGTCCACTGTTTGGTTCTCTGCTGTCCATGGGATAGGGGCCTGGATGGTCTGTCCCTGCGGGGCTTACCTTGCCCCCGTCTGCTAGGTGCAGGAAAGAATAACTGCTTAGACAGAAATTCCTGCTGAACCTAGGAGGTTGAACTTGAAAGAAATCTTTTACTGTTTGCATAGATTTTGCTTTGTCTTCCATCTTTTTAAACACCTCTTCTGCTTTTACTCCAAACAAGTGGTCCTTATCCAAGGGTGCATAAATTAATTTAGACTTCACATGATCAGGGAGAGGTTGTTCCTTCAACCATGCAGGTCTCCTAATGACAGATCCTGACACTGCTGCCCTGCTTGAGACTTCTAGGGTGTCATATCCACAGTGTAATGAGTGTTTTGCCACTTGACAAGTAAAGTGCAGTAAATCTGCTAACTCTTTCGAACTGGCACAGTCAGGAAAGGTAGAAATCTTTTGCTTTAATAGTTCCGAAGTGTGTTGTTATTTTAACACATAGAACTGACAGCTGAGAGCTCTGATAGCTAAGGTTGCAGAGCCGTATACTTTTTTACTCCATCTGTCCAGTGCTCTGGAATCCTCGTCAGAAGGAATAGGATTATTTGCAGAACTAGCCTTAGCTCCTTAAGGTCCCTGTGTAATGACCTCTGGGTCTGCAACAGGATTTCTGTACAGGTATTTGTGAGAATCCGGTACTCTGTAATACCAGTCAGGTTTACTGGGAGCAGGTGGAAGGGCGTCAGGGGCTAAGCTGGATTCATGAAAAACATCATCCACCACTTCTAAGATCAGGGGAATGGCCAGGGGTCTGTGCTGGGGCAGTTCTAGAAACGTTGTCTTTTCTTAGACGGAGGGAGGTCCTGAGATTCACAGTGGAAATGTTCCCTGAGGGTGTGAAGGGTTTCCCCAAAGGAAAGGTCTTCTGGTGGGGCGGAAGAAGGAATGGATTCCTCTGCATCTGAATCCTCATAAGCAGTCAAAGTTTGTTCCTCTTCAAAATCTGAATAATCAGATTCCTCAGAATCCTGCTCTGTCAGTTCAGGAGAAGGGTGTCTTTTCCTTTTTGAAGTTGTGGTCTGACTGCCCCCGATAAGGGAGATAAGATCCTCTGCCATCTTAAACATTTGGGCTTGGGTGATGGAGCAGGAGTAAGGTGGTGGCTAGAGGTAGATTTTCTGGGAGTGGCCTGGCTTCTAGGCCCAACAGTATCCAACGGTCTGACAGAAACGGTAGACGAAAGAAGACGTTCGTTTTTTTTTTGTCTAGAAATCGGTAGTGTGAAAGGCCTCCTCAGAAGCCGGTGCCTGTGTCGCAGCTCCGGACCCAACCGAGGCAGAGACAACCAAAGGCTCGGAAGACAAAGACGACTTCTGAGGCATACCAGACTCCAAAAGGGTCTCTGTAGAGGCCTGCATAGATATCTTATTGGGCATCAGGGGCTGCGAAAGCGCCTCACTGAATTCCGGAGAACTGATGACCTGCTTAGTGGTAGTGTCATCAGAAGGCTTAGCCTTGGGTGGTCTATCTCTATATTTTTTCGGAATGTCTATGGATTGTTGGCAGACGGGTGCCATTTCGGAATGTGAAGACGGAAGACAAAAATACCTGTCTACATTAAGAGCTCTATGCCGCATGGTTCTCGCGGTAAAGAGGGCACAGAACCAGCAAATGGGGACGTCGTGGTCTGGGCCTAAATGAATGACACAGTATGAATGGAAGTCTGTGTGTGGGATCTGCTTTCCACAGGCGAGACAATTGTTAACTTTTTCAGACATCGGTTAGTGCAAGAAAATAGAATCCCCAATGGGGTACTTAAATTTAGACATTTTCAGATGAAATTCAAACTCTGGTAGCAACCGACCGGCACACTTGCGAACTGCTTCTGCTACGGGCGCCAGGGCAAGAACGACTGATGTAATGGCGTTGGCTGCCTTGCTTTATAGCACCAACGATCTGACATCAGTCACAAGAGACGGCAGCAGATGGAGGAAAACACTGACTCTAGTATTCGGGCCAGCCGAGGGCTACCACAGCAGAGATAACCCATAGGTGATGACTGCAACAGTGAAACATGAAGAACATCAGACAATAACTAACAATGGCGTGAAAAACTACTAGGTATTACTATTAAAAAAAGAAAGCACTCACTGAAGGTGAGGAGGAGGACTACAGTAAAGTTTTCTTTCCTTTTATGAAAGGGGAGTAAAGGAAATTCAGATGAAAAAAAAACTACACCAATAATAAGGGACTATAAAAGCAGAACATCACAAAATACTCTACAAACGTAAGCATTAGAAGCACTTAGCTGAACTACTGCTTGACCCAACGATTCCT
>NC_056725.1:762256645-762281567 GCF_019279795.1 Protopterus annectens | reverse complement strand
AAAAAATGTAAAAAAAGGAAAAGGGAAAAAAAAAAAAAACAAAAAAGGGAAAAAATAAAACTTGCAGCAAACACATTTACCGCAAGTATGCATTCCAAGAGGGTCAGATGAGTTAGTGATAGAATGTAGCAAAAATCCAGAGTCTATTTTTAAATGAGCCAAGCAAGGTCTTTGTTCTTTTATATGAAAATAAAGGGGAATCACCAAGAAAATCTGCTGAGATATCTGAACTGTTGACAATATTCCAGTTTGTTGTAATGATGTCCCTAATGCCGCGCATGTCACAGCATATGGGTATGTAGAATTGGAAGCTGCAGTAGACTTGAGTGAAACCAAATCTAAGGATAGGCTGGAATTTTGTGCATCTATCCCTAAGCACTTCAGCTGCAATGTATCGGACCAAAGAAGGCAGGTAATTCCTTTGCAAAAAAAGATCACTTAAAAATTCTGACTCTGCAAGAAAATCACAGTCCTCACTAACTAAACGTGACAGCCTAATAAATTGACCCCTTATAATATTGCGTTTCATGAAAAAGGGGTGTTGACAAGTAAAATCCAAGTAATTATTTCTGAAAGTATCCTTACGGTAAATATTAGATGTTAAACACCCTTGGTCCATATCTACTGAAATGGTAATGTCCAGGAAAGACACCGATTTCCCACAACCAGCCTGTGTGAAAGACAAGAAAGTAATGATTTTGTTTTATGTCTTAAAAAAAATCCAGTTGTGCAGCAGAACCAGTCCAAATAAAAAAAATATCAATATAATGGTGATATAGCCTGGTAAATTGTAAACCAGGTAAATGTAATAAAGTTTCAAGCTCCCAGGTTGCAAGGACAAGATTTGCATAGGCAGGGGCCAATTTTGACCCCATCACTACCCCTTTCGTCTGTTGATACAATTTCCCATTGAAATGAAAAAAATTATGTAAAACTGCATCAGTTAGCACCTTTAAGGTAGTAATTGTCACTTGGTCTAGCCTAGCATATTTCTTCAAGTAAAGTGTAACCATTTGTAAACCTTCTTTATGTGATCTGTTGGTGTAAAGCGAGACATCTAGAGTAACAAAAATACAGTTCGCAAAATCTAGTTTAGCATTAAAAAGTTCATTTAAAAAAACCAAAGAGTCTCTAATGTAAAAAGGTGTTTTTTGCACACTAGGATTTAACAATAAATCAACATATTCAGATATACGTTCAGTTTTAGTACGCTTGCTTGAATAATGAGTCTTTTTTTTTTTTCAAATAATTTTTTATTTTTCATAATATAAACCATGCATACATGTGAGAGTACAAACAATAAAATTTACACAAATATTAATTGGATAATGTCTACAATATTATTAATAGGCCAAAAAAAGGCCATGAGAACAGATGTACATTGGAAAAGGAGTGTAAACATAAACTGGAGTATGCATAGTACACTAACAGCAATAACCTAAAAAATACAATATTTGCAATGCTACCATGACTAAAATATAGACAGTGTCATTAGATAAGACTAGATGTAAGCAGCCCCATTAGTAACCTACCATAGGAGAGACAGATCCCTTAAATATAGGTAGAGAGGATGAGGGATATTTGTATTAACCAAAGTTTAATCACACATAATTACCTCAAACAGGTTTTTCCAAAGTTTGCTGAAGTAGGCTCTCTTTTTAGGTCCATTTATAATAAACTTCTGGGCAGAGATATACTTAATAGCCATAACCTTGAATCCAGGCCAAGACATTTTGGCACGATCTAACCAATTATAAGTGATGTAGAGTTTTATGAGAGAACATACTGTTATTAAGATATGGAGATGCAATTTAGGCAAATTAGGAGGGGGGATGTTTAGAATAGCAGTTTCCCATGAAAGGGTAGAATTGTAGTAACCCATTTTTTAAGACGCACTTTAAGTGAACACCATAGTTTATAGGAATGATTGCAGTGCCACATGATATGTAGTAAATCAGCTCTCATTGCAGGGCAGCATGTGCAGATTTGTTAGTTATTACAGGGGTATAGTAGGAGTTGTTATTTAACATCAATTGAGTGTATAGGAGTTTTTCTAAGGGGGATAATTCTAGAGTAGTTTTTATAGCTAGAAGTTTTTGGTCCTCTGTAATAGGAGAGTTTTGATTATCCCAGTATTTGGAAAAAAGGCAGTTATCTTTGTAAAGTAATGGGGCTAGTAATTTGTATGATGAGGAAACTGTTTTTTCATTATTAGAAATTGTAGAAATGATTAGGTTTAGTTTGTCAACTGCCTGTGAATCAGGTAGAGAATTATTTGTTAGCAAAGTTGTAAGATCTCTTAATTGGCGGAGAATGACCGTATATTTGTTATTGACCTTAAGAATTAGTCGTAGTTCGGCAAGAGACAAAGAATTATGCTTGATAATATCCCATACTTTAAGGTCTTTGATGAGAGGGAATTCAGTAAGATCTATCAACTTGTTATTAATTTTAAGGTTTGGATTAAGGTGTAGTGGTTGAAGAAGAGGGAAGGTAGGTTGAAGATTGATGTCCTTAATCAGTTTTTGAAATAGTTTTACTTTGAATTTCAATAGGGGGGATAATTTTGAGCTATTCAAAGAGGTGAGTGATAGGAAAGGAATAGCCTTGGGGTTAATTTTGTTAGAGAGAATATGTCTGTGCCACATCTTAAGCCATGTTGGATGGTGGGCTTGAGCTATGCTATTCAAGTTTGCGATGGACCATAGTTTATTAGAGTATATGATCACGTAATACAGATGGAAATTTGGAAGGCCAACCCCACCTTTCTCCTTGGGTAGACAATCTGGAGAAGGAAATCCTAACATTCTTAGGAAACCAAAGGAATTTTGCTAGAACTTTATCGATTTGTGAAAAAAGATTGTTTGATATCATTATATTTGTCGCACTAAATTGATATAGAAGTCTGGGTAAAATATTCATTTTCACAATGGCTACTTTAGAGAGAAATGTTAATTTCAGTAGCTTCCATCTTTGCAAATCCTGACATATGGTGGACCATGATTTTAGCAGATTATTTTGAAGCATGGAAGCTTGATTACGTTCAAAGTTGATGCCAAGGTACTTAAGAGTATAAAATATACGAAATGAAGATTCAGGAAAAAAGAAGGGTTTGTTTGAATAATGAGTCTAAAAAAGGGTCAGTGGCATGTTTGTGTACTTTAGGAATTCCAAAGCATTTCCCAAAAGCAGGGTTAGTAACTTGTAAAAAAACTGCAGCTCTTCTAGAGTAATAAAAAAATCTCTTTCAAGTGTTTTAAGTACATTGTCCAACTTGGAGAACTGTGAATTAACAAAAATCAACAGTAACTTCTTTATAAAACAAATTGTTTTGCAACGCCAATTCAATTTTGGTAATGTATAGTGATGGTTCCATAAGGACAACACCTGTCCCCTTATCTGCTTTCATGATTCTGAGAGAAGGATCTGAAGCAAAAGATTTAAGGGCTAGCATTTCTTCATGCGTCAAATTAAACCATTTTTCAGTCTGTTTATTGGCACAGTGTTCTAATGTCCTTCTCACATACATTTAAAAAAAAACTGCTAACGTATTGTCCAGAACAGGGTTAAAAACACTTCTTTTTCTTAAATGTAAACACGAGTGCATGTCATTATCTTCAGCATCACTAAAATCTTCAGAATCACCTTGAGCAGCAAAAAAACATTTTAAATTAAGTTTCCTGACATACAGCCGCAAGTCAAGTAGCACGTCTGCTAATGAGGCTCGTAGTGGAGGGATGCAAGTAAAAACATTACTTAAAAAAGAGATGTGCTCAGGTGTAAAAAATCTACCAGTAAGCTTAAACATACTAGAAGTGGTAGGGTCAGAGTTATTAATGTTATAACAACCAGCATTTAATGCAACTTCAGTTAATTGTGAAACTCCTGAGCTCTACTGCGAGTCAACATGGGTCCGCCCAAATTCTGGAAGCGCCAAGCTCCTCTCCCCCTGTTCCGAGGAGACTGCTGCATCTGAGGAGGTGGGAAATCTTCCTGAGATAAAAAAGGTTGCGGTGACACTTCCAAATTCTGTACCAATTCAGAAGTGTTGTTACTGTAGTCAGACGGGCTAGGGGGAGGTCCACTTCTGTAATCTCTAACATTCAAAGGAGGAGAATGTGGAACAAACCTGTAATTAGCAGGAGCTGCATTTCCAAAGCGTGGTGGATCAAACCTGTAATCAGCAGGAGCCGCATATCCAGAGTGCGAATAACTATTAGAATGAGAATGCATATGTGTACATGCTGGCCACACTTGCCTTTGAGTCGGCCATGCTTGATTAAAATTGCCTTGGTCATTAATTATATGGATATGCTGTGCATGTGTTGTAGAACGCACACACACACACACACACACACACACACACACACACACACACACACACACACACACACACACACACACACACATTAATATATATATATATATATATATATATATATATATATATATATATATATATATATATATATATATATATATATATATATATACATATATATATATATATACATACATACATATATACACACACACACATATATACACACACACTGCATATAAAAAGTGTACACACCTCTGTTAAAATGCCAGGTTTTTGTGATACAAAAATGAGACCACAATAAATCATTTAAAAATTTTTCCCACCTTTAATGTGACCTACAACCTGTACAATTCAATTGAAAAACAAATCTGTTAGGGGGAAAAATATAAAAAATAAAAAATGTACAATAAGCTGGGTTCATAAGTGTGCACGCCCTTAAACTAATACTTTGCTGAAGCACCTTTACATTAACTGCACACAATCTAATTTCCAATTAATTCTGGGCAAACATTTGGACTCCTAATTCACCAAGAATCTGTCAAAAAGAAAAGAAAACTCTGCATCAAATAGCTTTTCTGGTTGACTGAACACTTGCAGTGAACTT
Source organism: Protopterus annectens (assembly GCF_019279795.1). Classification (NCBI taxonomy): domain Eukaryota; kingdom Metazoa; phylum Chordata; order Ceratodontiformes; family Protopteridae; genus Protopterus; species Protopterus annectens. The sequence continues at coordinate 762,276,639 of NC_056725.1, read as the reverse complement.
GCTAGCCAATGATCCCTTTGTGTGCCATCCATTCCTTGAAACAGACACAGTCAGGTTATATTAAATGGTAAGAGTGTTTTGGAGGCAACCCTTTAAATTAACAGCCAAATTCTAGAAAGAAAAATCTCTAACAGCCCCACAGAACATTACAAAAAAGGCAAATGAAAGCAAACTTGAAGCCATGTTAACAATTCATGGTTTCACAGTAATCCAAATTTCTTACCATCAGTCAGTGAGGAAAAAAATTTCACAGGAGAGTATGCTTCATTGATGAATTGTGTTGACTTGGTTGGTGTGTCATCCAAGTCAAACCGCACTCTTACTGAACGCCTTTGTGGTGCTGTTACAAAATCTGTTAATGATAAAAAAATATATAAAACAAAACACACATTGCTGTCAGTCAACAAATCAGACCAGTTAATAAATTTCAAAACATGTTGCTCATGCCTGTTTAAATGGCAATTAACAAAGATTACATACATGCTTAAAATAACGCCCAAATATCAATATTTTTCGGACTACCTACATTCCAGTCAGCAGCTCTACAAGTTTCAAAAGTTTATTTCTAAATAGATTATTATAAGTACATTGAAAAATGGGAGGCTTGATTTTCAGTAAGTTCAAGCGAGGTAAAAAGAAGCCTCAAATATTCACCGAAATATACTACAACATGCAGTCCTTTTGGTCAAGTCCGAGTCACCAACTTTCAAGTTAATTTTAAAAGAAGACCAGTCAAATAATACTGCTTTTAAGCAACATTTAAAGGTGGTGTTTATCAAGTTCCTAACTTACTTATAAATGGGTTAACCTGGAGTCCATAGCCTTAACTCCCACTCAACCCAGCTTGTTAGAACCAAGCAGAATAAGTGCCACTAATTTGTCAGTTATTTGGTCATTACAGCAAGCCCCTGTGCAGGTACGAACTACTCCAAGTCCAAGGAATGGGAAATGGTCAAAATATTGCCCCAGCATATTATCACTGGTAAAGTGTAATCTTTGTAAGTACTATCATATGCCAATTAATTAATGCAAGCCTTTCAGCCATATCACTAAGGAAGATGGTTAAGTCACATTTAATCTTATTTCATAATGGACAGCTGCCAGAGATTAGCACAACAGACTTCATTTCAACTGAGGAGTCAGAGGGTGGTACCACAGTTATGCAGAATCCACTCCTCCCCAAGAAAGGACAGTTCCTGGAGTAAATGTAATGCTTCATTCTACAGGTCGCATGACAAAGACAAATTCTTTTGACAACCTACAGGTGGTTAGAAAATGGAGTGGCAGCAATAAACACTAAAAAGCAAGATCTTGGCAAAACTATCCATTTTTAAATTTTTACATGATCTCTGTGCAATGTCTGCATGTCCTCTCTTGTTCATAGCATTTGCACTTCCTGCTGTGGTTTCATACCCAAGACATGCTATTAAATGCAATGGTATATATCTCAATTTCCTGAAGTTGTGTATCTTATAAGAAAGTGACTATATGCATCATGTAATAGATTGGCATGACATTCAGAATTCATTTTTCTGCCCAGTACATGCCAAGATAAGCTCTGGCTCCCCTTTGTCCCTAAACTTGATTAAGCGGGTAAACAGAATGAATGAATGAAAATGGAAAACGTACAAAGCAAATTTTGCTGCAGGAGGTCTCACTGAAGACTGCAGAGGCCTGCAGAACAGTAAAGTACGTTAGTTTTCTGAAGAGACAAAGATCTATAATCTGGGATCCCCCATTGATCAGTGAGATCCAGAAAGGTCTCCCTTTTCAGCATCAATTAGCTGGGATCTGGGAGGGTTCAGTTTGGAGTCTGATTGGAGAGACTGTCCTGACTCAGGATATACAATGCTATGGGTGTTGCTCGATTTGCTGTGCCAAATTCGAAATATCCACAGCCACTCTACATAGGGGTAAGACCGTCTCCTCCCACTTAAATATTACATAACTGTGATACTGTCTGTCTAAATTTGGAGACTTCCTGGAGTTTGCCATAGATGGCTTTCAGGAATAAGCTAAGAGAAAGTAGAGTTGTGTACACTTATCATAAATGTAGATGTTAGAGTGTCTTCACTATTGCAGTCATGACTGCAGGGTTCTCCCCTGCCGGCAGGCAGTCCTCGGTCGGCCAGAATCCCAGACGTTAGAGTGTATTCACTGTTGCAGTCATAAGTGATGGGATTTCTTACCGTGGAAGATCTTGGCCAGCCCAACTACCAGAGACTTTCCTACTCCTCCTGAAGCTGGTAGACTCCCTAACTGACATCAAAATGTGTGGGTATAAAGGGAGTCACCTGGTGCATAACCTCAGACCTTTCTTGTCTTCAACAGACAGGGCCCCCCAGCAGTTCCCTGAGGGGAAAAGGCCTAAGCTCAAACTCCAGAGTATGGGTCAGATTTACTCTTAACAGAGGAGGAGAGAACAACCTGGAACTAGACAGGCGAGTACCCACCCTAACCTCTTGAGGCAAGGGGGGGAGAAGGAAGGGAGGAAAAAGAATAAGAATACTGCAATAATGAATACATTCAAACATCTACATTTATGGTAAGTGTACACAACTGTACTATGTTCTCCATGTTTCACTGCTGCTGTCAAAACTGATGGGATGACTCCCAAAGCTGAAAGGTGGATGGAAAGTTATAAGACATGAAATGATTCCCTGTAAGACTGCAGTGGCAAACCCCATTCTGGACTTCGAGAAGGTTGGAAGCTGTTAATGTTTGGTGAAGGTATGCACAGAGGACAAAATAGCAGCTCACAAAGTTTTCTTAGTGTTCACCATTTTAAGCATGGCTTTTGACGTAGCAGTAGCCATACTGCAGTGAGATGTTACAGAGATCTGGTGGCTTCTTTCCATAATGACTGCAGCAAAACAAAATGCAGGGAGTGATCCAGCTGGATACAAGTTTGTCTCCCCTTAGAGCTACAGGCAAAAGCCACAAAAAAACATCCTGACATTCTTTGTTCTGTCCACATAGTAACACAGGTGCCTATGCACATCCAGTGTATGGAAGACTTTCCTCTCAGTTTTGAGGGTTAGGAAATACAGCAGGCAAGTGGATGATCTGGTTTAGTGAGATCTCTAACACTTTAGGCATAAAACAGGGGCCATTCCCAAGACAGACTGTCAGGGTGGAAAGTGATGAAAGGTTCCAGACACGCGAGCTTGAAGCTATGAAACCCTTCTAGCTGAAGTAAAGGCCATCAAAAACGCCATCTTCCAGGTTGGGAATGTCATGGTTGTTGAGGGAGCTAAATGGGACGGTGAGCTTCTCTAGAATGAAACAGATTCCATGGAGGAAAATGTTTTCTTGGATGTCCAACGTAAATAACTCGTCTCAGGAACTGTTTCGTGAGAGGATGGGAAGAGAGAGGAGTTATGTACGAAAATAAGCAGAAATTGCTTAAACATGAATTTTAAATTGAGGAATAAGAAAGGCCTTTGTCAAAGTCCTAATAGGTATTATTCATTTATTTCTCTGACATCTGTCCCCCTGGGCCAGAAAGTGGCCATTTTCAGCAGAAGCCGGATGAGAAAAGCTCCGCAACCACAATCTTTCAAAAATTCATGGCAGATATTTTAAGCCAAAGTATCATGTTACAGTACAACACACAGGAGAGAAAAACATAGAACGTATGATTCATGGTAGAGTGTAATAACAATAACATGAGTTTTTGAAAAAACGCAAAAAAAGCTCAAGTCATATTACCTGTACACAAAACAATATGCGATTAGAGACCGGAAACGATATTTAAGAGAGGGGTTTGACATAACAGATTAGACAGGCAGTGAGGGGAAATTTGTATGAAAGTATCAGAGGTGTCAGAGTTTGAAGATGGCTCTGTCCCTTTTGTCTACACCATATACTGAATGTCTTCCATTCGTCAGAGTAAGATTTTGCTGTATTGGGTCTCAAATTCTTTAGAATGTCCAGGACTGGTTTGTCAAGGGATCTCCCTTCTCCATTGTGTCACATCATCAAAGTTGTCAATTTGAGTGTGTTCAAGTCAGGTTGTAGTATTGTGCCCTTTTTCTGTGTTAAGACATCCACTCACTGGGGGAGCAACCATGGCTCCTTCTTGCTAAGACTAAGCAATAGTGAATACCAGTGCTGCCTTGGATAATCTGAGGTTATTAGAATGACACTAGGCCCTTCCTCCCTTATCTTCAGCAGTACCCTAGGGAGCAAATGTACTGGAAGAAAGGCATAGAGAAACACACCTGTACAAGGGAATAACTAAGCATCTGTCTTCCAGGCTGACCTTGTTTTTGGCCTTGATCAAAACTTTTTCAAGTGAGAGTTTTCTTTGGTGGCAAAAATGTCATTTTTGACACCACATTCACTGACTGTGCTGAGAAAAACTTCCCAATACAATTGCCACTCATGAGGGTCTGACAGGCTCCTGCTTAGCTGATCCGCCAGTTGATTTGTTTCTCCTGGTAGGGACTGAACCATGAGGTGCAGACCTAGAAGTATGCAGTCACTCAAAGGTCCATGGTTAAGTGACAAAGAGGACAACGATGAGTCCTCCTAGCCTTTTTATGTACCACAGAACCCTGGTATTGTCCGTCTTTAGTAGGAGTACTCTTAATTTTCATTGGTCTTTGAATGCAGAACTTTTCAGACTGCCATCATTTCTTTTAGGTTAATGCGTTTGTTTTTGAAATGAGAGTTCCATCTGAGCTAGGTCTGTAAGTTGTAGTAATGTGCTACCCAGGCTACTTCCAATGTATTTATGGTCAAGAGTTTGATCTTGAGGAATAATCAAAGTGAAGGCCCAGATAAGCTCGAATACATTCACTTCATAAAAATACTGGTTTATTAAAATATATAGAGAAAAAACGTTAGCGCTTTCACGGAAAATCAACCGCTGCATCAGACGTATTACATTCAAAAAACCACCATGTTTTATACTAAATGATTGCATCAAACAATTAATCAAGAGAAACCAGCAGTTAATAGTAAAAATGCATTATTCAAAGCGCTTACATGAAATTAATACAAAATGTGCTATTCTCCATAAATATGTATATATAACAGCCTAACTATACTATTCATAAATTTATCTAAAAAATCTCAAATACAATGCCTTTCTAAAATTATAAAATATAACATACAAAATTACTACCTCAGGGACCTAGCATTTAATATGGGCTTGAGTGATACAACCTCATTCAGCCCACGCCCCCTACACACCCCCTATGTGCTCCCAACCTAAGTATCCATTTCATAGGTTCATACTAGGCTATCTGCCCTAGGGCATTTACAAGCCTAGCCAGAGTGTGTGTTTGGCTTTCGCCACCCATTTTAAATGAATTTTGCTATGCCCTTTTTCAAGGTTAGTATACTGTGCCTCACAGTGACACAGAAGTGATATCCGGGGTAAACCTATGATCTCCCATCCACTCATCAAGATTCCTCTTTGAGAGGAAATGAGGGACTCTGCCTAACCTGGACTGGGATTTTATTCCAGAGTGAAGGGAGCTTCTGGGTTATGAATCTGTCCCTCCAGCATGTCCTATTTATTTCAATGCTGAGGTTCAAATCTCTCGAGCACGTAGCTCGATGGGATTAGGATTTTCTGAGGTGCAGCATGTCCATTAATTCCGGGTTGGACATGGCTTTATACGTCAGGCACATATCGCCTCTGAGCGGGCGGTATGCCACTGAGTAGAGCAGGAGTTTCTTTAACTGGGCAGCATATGGCATCTGTTTGAGCCCTTTGATCTTCTTGGTGAGATACTTTTGGGGTCTTTTCTAGTTGCTGCAGGTGTCTGGTAAGGTACATCCCAAAAGGGGCATTGTACTCAATTATGGGCCTGATGAGGGATGAGTAAAGAGGCACGATTACCTCCCCTGATCTAGATGTGAATCCCTTTCATGATTAGGTGGGCTATATAAAATGTTTTTCTAACCACTTTGGCCACGTGGTTGTCGATTGAGAGATTGCTATCAACTTGGGTCCCCAGGTCCCGAATTACTTCTTCCGTACTTAATGGATTACCATCTATGTGGTAATTTGTGGGCACTTTGTTTTTGCTGAAGGGGCTGACTATACACTTTTTGGAGTTTAGCTTGAGGCCATGGCTCTGGCACCAGTTGTCCGTTTCTATGAGGCCCTTTTGTAGGATGCTTGTGTTGGCTGGAGAGTTGATTATGGCACCCAGTTTGCAGTCATCTGCGAACTTGGTCAGCCACAGTCCTTCCATGTTGGCCTGTACCTCCGAGAAATATACACCGAACAAGAGAGGTCCCAGGACTGAGCCTTGTGGGACATCACTTGTAACTAGTTTGGAGTCTGACATGGCTCCAGCAATTCTAACCATGTGAGTTCTGTCCTTGAGCCAGTTTGCAACCCATCTAGTTTCATAGTTTCATAGTATAGTACTAGGCTATCTGCCCTAGGGCATTTATAAGCCTAGCCATATAGTGTACGTGGCTTTCGCCACCCCATGTAATGATATAAAAAAAATGTACAAAATAAATTTAGTTTACTGTGCCTCTGTCTAGTAATGACACAGAGATGACCCCCGGGGTAAACCAACGATCACCCATCCACTCGTCAAGATTTCTCTTGAAAAGAGTCAGTGAGGGGCTCCGCTAACATGGACTGGGATCCTGTTCCAGAGTGCGGGGAAGCCTCTGGGTTATGAATCTGTCCCTCCAGCATGTCCTGTTCATATTTGTGCTGAGGTTTAGATCTTTAGCTCTCGTGGCTTTGCTGGATTTGGATTTTTTGAGGTGGAGCATGTCCATTAATTCCGGATTGGACATGGCCTTGTAAGTCAGGCACAGATCACCTCTGAGCAGGTGGTATGCTACTGAACAGAGCTGGAGCTTCTTTAGTCTGGCAGCATATGACATATGTTGGAGACCCTTGATCCTCTTGGTGAGGTACTTTTGGGGTCTCTCCAGCTGCTGCAGGTGCCGGGTGAGGTACATACCAAATGGGACATTGTACTCAATCATAGGTCTGACAAGGGAGGAATATAGGGGTACAATGACATCCTTTGATCTGGATGTGAATCCCTTCATAAGGTGGGCAAGGTAGAAGGTTTTTATAACCACTTTGGCGACGTGGGTGTCAAATGAGAGGTCACTGTCAACTTGGGTCCCAGGTCTCCGATTACTTTTTCTGTACTTAAAGGATTACCACCTATGTGGTAATTTGTGAGTACTTTTCCCAAAGGGGATGACTATACATTTTTTGGCACTTAGTTTAAGGCCATGACTCTGGCACCAGTCGTCTGTTTCTGTAAGGCCCTTCTGAAGGATGCATGTGTCAGCTGGTGTATCTACTATGGCACCTAATTTGCAGTCATCTGCGAACTTGGTCAGCCACAACCCCCCTATGTTTGCCTGCACATCTGAGAAATAAATGCCGAACAAGAGGGGTCCCAAGACAAAGTCCTGTGGGACTCCACTTGTGACTGGCTTAGAATCTGATATAGCTCCAGCTATTCTGACTTTGTGGGTTCTGTCCTTTAGCCAGTTTGCAACCCATCTTGTGACATACGGGTCTACTTTTAAGCTGTTGAGCTCATCTATGATGCCCGAGTGGGGTATTGTGTCGAAGGCTTTTGCCAGGTCCAGGTAGGCTGTATGAACTGCTTTGCCCTCACCAACGGCTCTAGTGACCATTTCAAAAAAGTCCACCAGGTTCAAAAGGCAGGATCTGCCTTTTACAAAGCCGAAATGAGTAGGGTCAATTGTCTGTAGGTCCCCGATGTCTTTGTTTAAGGAGTTCCATAATGATCCTTTCCATAGCTTTGCAGATCAGGCTGGTCAAGCTTATGGGGCCATAGTTTCCAGGGTCTGTAGAGGTGCCTCCTTTGTGGAGTGGGACCACTGTTGCTGTACGCCAGTGTTCAGGGACATATCCTGTAGTAAGGCTAAGATTAAACAGCATTCTTATGTGCGGGTTTAGCTCCTCTATGAGTTCACGTAGCATGCAACCCGAGACACCGTCTGGTCCCATAGATGCTGTATTTTTAGCTTTGCTGAGAGCAGCTCTCACCTGGACATCTGAGATGTCAGGGAGGTTGCATTCAGCTGGGATAAGTTTTTCATCTTTTGGAGGCAAGGGAGGGGAGAAATTTGCACTGAACCTGTCTGCCAGTATGTTGGCAATATCTGTGGGTTCAGTGGATTTCTTACCGTTATGAACTAACTGAGCATATCTGAGGGATTCTGCCCAGGTTTCTAACATAACTGAAGAAGGCTTTGTGGTTATCTTTAGTGTCCTTAGCGATTTTTCTCTCAAAGTTGGCCTTTGATGATTTAACGAGCGAACATAATTTTTTGCTAGTGCTGATCAGAGATGCCTTCCCTTTATGGGATTTTGATCTGTCTTGCAGTAGCTTCCTCTCTTGTTATAAAGTTTGTTTATGGCTGGGGTCCACCAGACAGGACGCCTACCTTTGGTGGAGAGGGTCTTGGTTTTATTTGGGATTGCATGATCCATGCATTCTTGGAGATGTCCGTAGAAAGCATTTGTGAAGGATTCAGCAGTGTGGGATGTGGTTTCCACTGGCCCAGGGGGCTTGAAGGATACCATTTCAGTCCTAAGGAGTGTAAAGTCGGCTTTTGAGAAGTTTCTCACTGTGGTCTTTTGTGCTGGGGGTGGAGGTGGGATAAGAATATCTAGGGTTATTAGTTTGTGGTCTGATCTCACTAGTGAGGGGAATACTTCCAGTGTTGAGCATTTTGTCCCCATGTTTGTGATGATCAGGTCAAGTATATTATTTCCCCTTGTGGGAGAGGTGACTAGTTGTTCTATCGCATTCGAGTTGATGAATTCCAGGAACCTTTGGGCTAGGGTGTTAGGGCTTGAATAATGCACCCAGTCTATGTTTGGGTAGTTGAAGTCTCCCAATATGATGGTATTTGGTGAGACATTTATATCCTCCAGTATCTTCAGGAAGGCTGAATGGAGTTCCTGAGATTGAGAGGGTGGTCTGTAGCATGCTACAAGTTGTACAGCAGTTTTGCCTATGGTTAGTTGCACATGGATGGTCTCTGATGCTTCGTGCGTTGCCACTAACCTGGAGGTGTGGGTGTCCAATGAATATGGACACTCCCCCTCCTTTTGTGGTTCTGCCCAAGTTTTGGGGCCAAAATGCATGATACGAGGTATAACCTGGTAGGGCTGGGGTGCTCTCAGGAGCCTTGAACCAGGTTTCAGTTACTGCACAGACATCGATGCTCTCCATACTGAGGAGTGCTTCAAGAGCCTGCATCTTGAGATTTAGACTTCTGGCGTTGAGCAGCATTACCCTTAGTTTTTTTCCTTTTTTGTTTTCTAAGGTGGTGGGTTTGTCTTTTGAGCCTTGCCTAAAAAAGGCACTATGGGGGTGGCAAGAGCCTTAGCCAATATCCGGAAGCCCAGTGGTGACAGGTACAAGCCATCCTCATGGCAACGAGGCTTGTCCAGCATGTCATCCCAAGCAGACAGACATTGGATCCCCCTAGAATGACACCAGTAATTGAGCCAATTATTAAAGCTGATCATCTTGTCTTTGTATTGTGGCATCATTCTTGGTGAGGGCAAGATGCTGCTCAGGGTCAGGGTCATACCGGCCTGGGCTAAATAATCAGAGAGCTCCTCTATGTCTCTTCATGTAGTCCAAGGAGGTACATCTCAGGTCATTCACGCCGGCATGGACAATGACGGAGTCATATTTGTACTTGCTTTGGAGTGACCAGAGTGCCTGCGTTATGTGGCGGATCCTAGCACCCGACAGGCAGCTCACCGTTACCCTCTCCTTGTTCAGCCTGGTAAGTGGAACGTCAGTGTGTCTGACTATAGAGTCACCTATTACTAGTGTATCAGGCATGGTATTTCACTTTAAGGGCTGTGATTGTTTGGCACACTGACTTAGTGTACTATGTGTTGCATGTGCTGTGTTTTGAGGTGGTGTCTTCTTGGGCGTCTGCTTTGGGAGCCTCTGTTGTTTAGGTAAGTTTTTTATTAGAGCCTCCAAGTAGATCTTTGTGTTTTTATGTATGTGTTTGGTTTGCAGTTGGTTTATGTGAGACTGGGTTTGTAGTGTGCGTGGTTACCTTCTCCTCATGTCTGGTCTTGCTAATCCTGTGTTTTGAGAGTTCAGCCTCCAGTTTGGCTATATAGTTGCATCTCTCACATGTGCTCGTGTTTGTTGGGAGGAGGAGAGGGTTGTCTGTGTACATGAGACAATTGTAACATTGTCTCAGGATTCCCAGATTAACCAGCTGAACTGGAGAGAGCGTCAGTAATATACCACTCGACATGCTAGAATAGTATAAGGGAGTGATGTGAAACTGGGTCAAAGAGGACTTTGAAGGGAAGTGGGTATTAACACGGGTTGTAGGTGGATGTAGTGCTTACGTTAGTTTAAGGGTGCTTCACTTGAAAGAAAGGTTTTAGGAGCAAGTGCTAGGCTTATAATATAGCGAATAGACTGATTTGGTTGAAAGCAGAGCTTTCTTAAGGGAAAAACTGAAGTGCAGACTTGGCGGAGCCAGAAATAGTTTAAGCCTGTTTAACCAGCGCTGCGCTATGCGCACAACTGCGCAAATCCACGCAAACACGGATTTTTAAACAGGGAACTTCAAAAGAGCTGGAAATGGTCCAAAATGACCAATTACTACAAGCTCTTGTGCTGAGGTCACTCCTTCAGGGACAGATAGGCTGCTCAAGGCTCCCCACTCCCACTGGTGAGCAAAGACATAGGGGTTTATATTTAAGTTGGTGAGCTTATCTATAATGCCCGAGTGGGATATTGTATCAAAGGCTTTTGCGAGGTCCAGGTAGGCTGTGTGGACCACCTTCCCCTCGTCAATGGCCTTGGTGACTGTTTCAAAGAAATTGACCAGGTTTAAGAGGCAGGATCTGCCCTTAAAGCTGAACTGGGTAGGATCCAGTGTCTGTAGGTCCCCAATATCTTTATTTATGAGGTCCATGAGGATTCTTTCCATAGCTTTGCAGACCAAGCTAGTCAGGCTTATGGGGCGATAGTTTCCAGGATCCATTGAGGCACCACCTTTGTGGAGAGAGACCATTGTTGCTGTATGCCACTCTTTGGGTACATATCCTGTAGTAAAGGCTGAGATTGAACAGTAGTTTTACGTTTGGGTTTAGTTCTTCTTGGAGTTCATGTAGGACGCAGCCCAGGACACTGTCTGGTCCCATTGATGCTGTGTTTTTTGCTTTGGAGAGGGCAGCTCTTACCTGAGCATCTGAGATGTCAGGGGGGCAGCACTCTGCTGGGATAGATATTTGCCCTTTTGGTGGGGAAGGGGGGGGATGTTTGCGCTGAACCGGTCAGCTAGGATGTTGGCAATGTCTGTGGTTTCGGTGTATTTTTTGTCATTTTGGACTAATTCTGAGGATATCTGGGAATTCCCACCCAGGTTCCTAACATAACTAAAAGAAAGCCTTGTGATTATCCTTAGTGTCCTGTGCAATTTTTCTCTCGAAGCTGGCCTTAGACGATTTTATGAGTGCCCGTAGTTTTTTGCTAATACTGATCAGAGATACCTTCCCTTTTCTTTTTGGGATTTTGCTCTATCATGTAGTAGCTTCCTCCTTCTATTGTATAGTTTGTTTATGGCTGGGGTCCACCAGAGAGGACGCCTGCCTTTGGAGGATTGGGTCTTGGTTTTGTTTGGGATTGCATGATCCATGCATTCCTGAAGGTGTTCATAGAAAGCGTTTATAAAGGATTCTGCGGTCTGGGCCATATTTTCCACAGGCCCAGGGGCTTTGCAGGATTCCACCTCGGTTTTGAGGAGTGTGAAATTTGCTTTAGAGAAGTTTTTCACTGTGGTTTTCTGGGCAGGGTCTGGGGTCGAGATGTGAATATCTAGTGAGATTATTTATGGTCTGATCTTACCAGTGAGGGATACACTTCTGGTCTGGAGCATAAAGTCCCCATGTTGGTGATTATCAGGTCCAGTATGTGTTCCCCTCTTGTGGGAGTGGTAACAAGTTGTTCCATAGCATTTGAGTTTATAAATTCTAGGAACCTTTGGGCTAGGGTGTTGGAGCTACAGTGATACTCCCAGTCTATGTTTGGGTAGTTGAAGTCGCCCAATATAATGGTGTTTGGAGAGACCTTCCTATTTTCCAGTGTTCTCAGGAAGGCCGAGTGGGGTTCCTGGGTTTGGGAGGGTGGTCTGTAGCAGGCTATAAACTGGAAGGCAGTTTTACTCACTGTTAGTTGCACATGGATAATCTCTGATGCTTCGTGCTGTGCCACCAACCTGGAGGTGTGGGTATCTTTGACGAATATTGATACTCCCCCCTCCTTTTGTGGTTAGGTCCAAGCTTTGGGGCCGAAAAACATGGTATAAGGTATAACCTGGTAGTGCTGGGGTGCTCTCGGGAGCCTTGAACCAGGTTTCTGTTACTGCACAGATATCAAGGTTTTCCATGCTAAGGAGAGTTTCGAGTGCATGCATCTTGAGGTTTAGACTTCTGGCATTGAGTAGCATTACTTTTAGTTTCTTATCCCTTGTGATACCTATGGAGGTGGGTTTGTCTTTTGAGCCTTGCCCAAAAAAGGCACTATGGGGGTGGCAAGAGCCTTTGCCAATATCCGAAAGCCCAGGGGTGACGAGCCCTCCCTAGCGAAGCATCGTGGCTTGTCGAGCATGTCATCCCAGGCTGACCGGCATTGGATCCCCTTTGAATGACACCAATACTTAAGACAATTGTTGAAATTGATCATCTTGTCTTCATATTGTGGCATCATTCTTGGTGAGGGTAAGATGCTACTCAAGGTCAGGGTCATACCGGTCTGGGCTACATGCTCAGAGAGCTCCTCTATGTCTCTTTTCATGTAGTCCAGGGAGGTATGTCTCATGTCATTCACACCAGCATGGACAATGACAGAGTCATATTTGTACTTGCCTTGGAGTGACCAGAGTGCTTGTGTTATGTGGCGGATCCTAGCGCCCGACAGGCAGCTCACCGTGACCTTCTCCTTGTTCAGCCTAGTGAGCGGGACGTCAGTGTGCCTGACGATAGAGTCACTTATTACAAGTGTATCAGGTGTGTTGTTTAGCCTTAAGGGCTGTGACTGTTCGTCACACTGGCTTTGTGAGCTATGTGTTGCACGTGTTTTGTTTTGGGGTAGCGGTTTGCTTGGGTGTCTGCTTTGGAGGTCTCTGTTGCTTAGGCAGATTTTTATTTAGAGCCTCCGAGTATGTTTTTGTGTGTTTATGTGTTTGGTTTGCTGTCGTAGTAGGTCTATGTGATACTGGAATTGTAGTGAGTGTGGTTTCCTTCTCCTGACTGGTTATGCCAGTACTGAGTTGAGAGAGCTTAGCCTCCAGTTTGGCTATATGGTTGCATCTCTCGTGTTGGAATTTGTTGGGAGGAGGAGAGGGTTGTCTGTGTACATGAGGCAGTTGTAACAATGCCTCAAGATTCCCAGATTCACCAGCTGGACCGGAGAGGAGATTGACAACTGACCTTTGGACATGCTAGAACAGTATTGGGAATTCCTTTATAATTGAAAAAAGGACCAATGAGGAACAAGGTACTCAAGGGGAGTTTGTGAGAGTGTAGTGCTTTTAATTTTTTAGTGCTGACTTGTATAATTGCTTTAGTGAGCAAGTGCCAGGCTTTAGAGTAGGAATAGGGTGTTTATTATGAGAACTAGATCAGTTCTAAGGGAAAAGGTGAAGGGCAGACTGTGTGGAGCCGAGAATGGTTTAAACCCAATTAAGCAGCGTTGCCCGATGCTGTGCTATGCACAAAATCGCACAAAGCCGTGATAAAGCGGGTTTTATACAGGGGGGACTTGAAAGAGCTAGAAATTGGCCCAAAACGGCCAATAGACTACCAGATTCTTGTGCTGGGAACACTCCTCCAGGGATAGATAGGCTGCTCTAAGCTCCCCACTGCCACTGGTGAACAAAGAAGCCTCCCTTTATCCAAGAAAGGAAATGGGCAACACAGGAACTTTCCAAAAGTCCAGAATGCAGCAAAGCCTGTATTTGGACTACTCTAGGTCAGGAAAGACAGGAAACGAGGATCATTTTTTTTTTTTCTTTTTGCAACAAACAGCAGGAAAATGCAATAAATATGTAACACAGGCTAGCGCACTTGAGTGTGTAGCCTCAACAGGTAAATGCAACCAACAGGACAAACTTTAAAAGTGCAGGTGCAAAAACAACTTTAAACAGTTTAAAACAGTTCAAGAATGCAGAAATACTTGCAGTTTAGCTAGATCGGACAGTCGCCCAGGTAGTAGCAGGAAAAGAACACTCATCAGGTTAGCAGTCGCTCTTTTAGCCTCTCTGCTGCTAGCACCATTCTGCAGGACCACTAGGAGATTGGCTGAGTAGTAACAAGCGCAAAAACCGTGCCAAATATATATGTGTATATATATATATATATATATATATATATATATATATATATATATATATATATTTCAGCTCTATACTTTCTGTATCATTAATAATATTGCCCATATGTATATTGACATATTGTATATGCAAAATTTGAAATAGGAACACATGATCAATTCCTTCGGTCAGGACATGTTTAGCTATAGCATTATAGCCCTCTTTCCTGTTTATACAATAGATATGGTCCCCAATACATTCCCTCAGTGTTCGGTTTGTTTTGCCCACATAAAAGCAAAAACAAACCTTACAGTGGGCTACATAAACAATATTCCTAGTTGCACATGAACCACTGTTTCTTAACTCCCATAGGCGACCAGTGTCAGGATGTTTATAAAATCTGGACTCATCAGTCTATGCGCATTGGGCACAAGTACCACATTTCTTAGTGCCTTGCAATATGGTGGGATTTAATTCTCCACCTGCATTACCTGTCATATATCGGTAGCATAGCGGTTTCAAATTTCTACTGTTTTTAAATATGTATCTCGGCTGACTAACATGTTTCTAGTTTTTTCATCCACCAGTAATATATGCCAGTTCTCCTCTATAGCATTCTGTATCCTCTTGACTTTATTGCCATAGGGCAAAATAAGGTTTATATCAGGAGTTTTTTTCTCATTTCCCCTATTTGTACTATTTCTAGAAGAATATTGCATTATCATTTCTACATCTACTCATTTGTGTATACACCCTGTTTATGTCCCCTTCTGCATACCCTCTTAAAAAAACTTCTAGATGGTCCAACTCAACCTTAAGTGTAGCATCATCACAACACAGTTGAGATAGTACCGGGTTATGCATACTATCGCGGTGTAAAAATGCCGGACAATAACAGGGTTTCCTGTACACGACAAAACATCGATGAAACAATACGTTCGGATGACCGATCAAGTTCTCCGGTTCCCATGCTACCATGATAAGGTTAGCGTATGTATTGGCACAACTTGTGCCCATTGCTATCGCTTTTTTCTGTCTAAAGTGCTTGTTTTCAAACAAAAATACATTGTTTTCCAAAACCAATTCCAAGAGAAAACATAAAAAGTCAGCTTTGCAACTATCAATACCTCTATCATTCACTAATAATTTATTTAATATGTGTAAACCTAACACATTGGGAATACTAGTGAAGAACGCCTCAACATCCATAGTAATTAGTGTCAAACCATTAATACTTTCAAATCCTTGTACAAACTCAAATAGATCTTTCAAAAAATGTTCCGTATCTTTAAGAACACAAGTATATGCAGATAGAACCTATATTTCAATTCATGGTCCAAATAGATATAGGTTCTGTCGCCCACCCAGCCCCTGCCACTATAGGTCTAAACTTGGGTTGGGTAGGATGTTTGTGTATTTTTGGCAGACCATGTAACCTAGGTATTAATGGATGTTCAACACTAAAATATTCATAAAGCTAGTTAGAATAGTCATGTTCTTACATTCTAATAAGGACCTGTGTATATTCTCTAGTATTTTGGATAACTCATCTGACTCAATTTCCTCATAAGCTTCACTATTAAGCATATCAAACAGTTTAAAAATAGTCAGAAGCATCCATAACAATGGGTCCACCCTTATCAGATGGCCGTATAACAATATTATCATTCAATTGTAAAGGTTTCAATGCTTCAATTTATTTTTTATTTAAATTAGATTCCTTCCCATATCTATTGAATTCAAAATCGTTGTAAATACTATTTTCAAAAGCTTTTAAAAATGTTTCAACATTGGCTGGCAAATGGGGTAAAAAGTTACTCTTCTTTCTATGCAAGGAAACATTACTATGTTCATTAGAACCCAATAATAATTTAAGAGCTAAGTTACATGTAAACATACGCACAGATAAAATGGCATCACTCATCTACATTACAAGTGGGTATAAAACCCAAACCTTTATTTAAAAAGTCCAATCTCTTCTGTAGACAAAATATGTTGAGATATATTCCATACTAGACCCTTGAGTCCACATTTTCTTTATGGTACGCACCTGCTGTTGTTGTGGTGCCTCCTTGCGCTTCAGTCCACGCTGATTGTCTAGATCTATGGACTTCTTCCTTCCCGGCCGAATAGGTAACGGAAAAGCTGGAAAGTCTTGTTTGGGTGCCCCCTCAGTTAATATTTTCCTTCGTACATCAGTATTAGGACGCACAACTGATACTTCATCTATAGGTGCGTCCATAGGTGTTGAATAAACCGATGCCACCGCTTGTGGAGAAGTCAGGGCATCCACTATTAAGAGATTCTGTTCATCGTTTGAAACAGACCCATTTCCAGTTCGTTGTCTCTTCAGACCCACTATGCAGATCTCGCTCCTTTACTCTCGTTGATGTTATACATGCTGTTTCAGTTTCGGTTCTACTTGTTTGCTGATGTGTTTCCTGATTACGATACAAGCGATGATGTGCAGGTACTGCTCCACCCACCGAAGTAGAGTTATTATCCCTTGGCCACAAACACATTGTGTTTAGAAAAGTCATCTAAATCCCTGGCCAACTTCTTTTTCTTATGTTCTAACAATTTAATTTCATAATGTTGTACTTTCTCTATCATATCTTGCAAATATATCTCCGTGGGACCATCACCATATAACTCAGACAGATCATTTTGTTGTTGTATGATCTCATTTCGAAGGTCAAGCTCTATGGGCTGAAAAAAATCCACCAGTAACTGCATACAAGCTCTGCTAGTCTCTGCTAGTACTTAGATTTAATTGCTGCCATTTAATCAGTAGGTCCGGATAAACACTCCCATACGTGGGCATGTTCAGACCTAAGTCCACGCACAACAACATTAAGGTTCAAACTAGCCTCCAGGTGAAAGCGTCGACACTGGAGGCGTTTGAATCTATACACATTGTGTTCAATGTTTTTTTTAAGATTTCTAATGACAGATTCATCACCATTCCTGGTTAATACGTTGCAATTGTTGTCCGTTAGATCAAGGGATTGACCGTCTCCGTCAACAGCCCTCTAAGTCTGGTATTCACACTGGATTCATTCACAGTATCATTGTCCACTCTTGCTACTGCTCCTTCCATAAGCCAGCTGTTACAAAGTAAATAGTATGAAAAACAAATACCGAAAGCCCAAATAGATAACGAAAATAATCCCAACAGGAAGGCAGTAGTCCACTCTTAATACACTTGAAATAAGCTCCAATACATCCACTTCATAAAAATACTGGAGAAAAAACATTCGCGCTTTCACTGAAAATCATGACGACAGACAGTGAAGCTAGTTTGAACCTTAATGTTGTTCCGCGTGGACTTGGGGTCCTGAACATGCCCACGTATGGGAATGTTTATCCGGACCTACTAATTAAATGGCAGCAATTAAATCCAAGTACTAGCAGAGCTTATATGCAGTTACTGGTGGATTTTTTTCAGCCCATAGAGCTTGACCTTCGAAATGAGATCATACAACAAAATGATCTCTGAGTTATATGGTGATGGTCCCACGGAGATATATTTGCAAGATATGATAGAGAAAATACAACGTTAAGAAATTAAATTGTTAGAACATAAAAAAAAGAAGTTGGTCAGGAATTTAGATGACTTTTCTAAACACAATGTGTTTGTGGCCAAGGGATAATAACTCTACTTTGGTGGGTGGAGCAGTACCTGCACATCATCACTTGTATCGTAATCAGGAAACAAGTCAGCAAACAAGTAGAACCGAAACTGAAACAGCATGTATAACATCGAGAGTAAAGGAGCGAGGTCTGCGTACCATAAAGAAAAAGTGGACTCAAGGAGTCTAGTATGGAATATATCTCAACATATTTTGTCTACAGAAGAGATTGGACTTTTAAATAAAGGTTTGGGTTTTATACCCACTTGTAATGTAGATATGAGTGATGCCATTTTATCTGTGCGTATGTTTACATGTAACTTGGCTCTTAAATTATTATTGGGTTCAAATGAACATAGTAATGTTTCCTTGCATAGAAAGAAGAGTAACTTTTTACCCAATTTGCCAGCCAATGTTGAAACGTTTTTAAAAGCTTTTGAAAATAGTATTTACAATGATTTTGAATTCAATAGATATGGGAAGGAATCTAATTTAAATAAAAAAGAAATTGAAGCATTGAAACATCTACAAATGAATGATAATATTGTTATACGGCCATCTGATAAGGGTGGACCCATTGTTGTTATGGATGCTTCTTACTATTTTTAAACTATGTTTGATATGCTTAATAGTGAAGCTTATGAGGAAATTGAGTCAGATGAGTTATCCAAAATACTAGAGAATATACACAGGTCCTTATTAGAATGTAAGAACATGAATATTCTAACTAAAGAGCTTTATGAATATTTTAGTGTTGAGCATCCATTAATACCTAGGTTACATGGTCTGCCAAAAATACACAAACATCCTACCCAACCCTAAGTTTAGACCTATAGTGGCAGGGGCTGGGTGGGCGACAGAACCTATATCTATCTATTTGGACCATGAATTTAAAAAAAGATTCTGTCTGCATATACTTATGTTCTTAAAGATATGGAACATTTTTTGAAAGACCTATTTGAGTTTGTACAAGGATTTGAAAGTATTAATGGTTTGACACTAATTACTATGGATGTTGAGGCGTTATTCACTAGTATTCCCAATGTGTTAGGTTTACACATATTAAATAAATTATTAGTGAATGATAGAGGTATGGATAGTTGCAAAGCTGACTTTTTATGTTTTCTCTTGGAATTGGTTTTGGAAAACAATGTATTTTTGTTTGAAAACAAGCACTTTAGACAGAAAAAATGGATAGCAATGGGCACAAGTTGTGCCAATACATACGCTAACCTTACCATGGTAGCATGGGAACAGGAGAACTTGATCGGTTATCCGAACGTATTGTTTCGACGTTTTGTCGATGACCTCTTTTTATTTTGGAAGGGTGATGATAAAAAGTCTTGTTGATTTCTCTGATCATGTTAATTCCACCAGGGAATTTTTGAAATTTACTATGGAACATTCTGCCAGTGGCATTAATTATGTAGACGTTACAATATACAAAGATGGGCAGGTATTAAAATCTAAGGTGTACAGGAAACCCTGTTATTGTCTGGCATTTTTACACCGCGATAGTATGCATAACCCGGTACTATTTAATAACATTATTAAAGGGCAGGCAAGGAGACTATCTCGACTGTGTTGTGATGATGCTACACTTAAGGTTGAGTTGGACCATCTAAAAGAAGTTTTTTTTTAAGAAGAGGGTATGCAGAAGGGGACAAACAGGGTGTATACACAAGTGAGTAGATGTAGAAATGATAATGCAAGACCGTACTATTCTTCTAGAAATAGTACAAATAGGGGAAATAATGAGAAAAAAAACTCCTGATATAAACCTTATTTTGCCCTATGGCAATAACATCAAGAGGATACAGAATGCTATAGAGGAGATCTGGCATATATTACTGGTGGATGAAAAAACTAGAAACATGTTAGATAGTCAGCCGAGATACATATTTAAAAACAGTAGAAATTTGAAACAACAGCTATGCTACCGATATATGACTGGTAATGCAGGTGGAGAATTAAATCCCACCATATTGCAAGGCACTAAGAAATGTGGTACTTGTGCCCAAT
>NC_056725.1:762246645-762251645 GCF_019279795.1 Protopterus annectens | reverse complement strand
ATTTTGTTCCAAAGTGTGGGGAGTGTCTGTGACAGGAATTTATCCCTCCAGCATGTTCTATTTATTGTTGTGGCGAGGTTTAGATAACTAGAGCGAGTGGCTCGCAGTGACTTGGATTTCTTTAGGTGTAGCATGTCCATCAATTCTGAGTTGGACATGGCTTTGCAAGTCAGGAAGAGATCACCTCCAAGTAAACAATATACCACTGAGTACAGCTGAAGTTTTTCCAGTCGGGCTGCATTGGACATATGTTTGAGACCAGTAATCCTCTTGGTGAGGTACTTTTGTGGTCTTTCCAGTTGTTGGAAGTGTCTTGTGAGGTACATCCCAAATGGGGCATTGTACTCTATGATGGGTCTGATGAGTGACGAGTAGAGGGGCACTATAACCTCTATTTCTAGATGCGAACCCTTTAGTAATTAGATGGGCTACATAGAAGGATTTCCTAAATACTTTGACAATATGATTGTCAAAGGAGAGATTACTATCTACCTGGGTCCCCAGATCACTTATTACCTGTTCTGTAATAAAGGGGGCTGCCACCTATGTGGTAATTCATGGGCGTTTTCTTTTTCCCAAACGGGATGACTATGCATTTTTTGGCATTTAGCTTGAGACCATGACTGACACCAGGTGTCAGACTCAGTAAGGCCCTTTTGGAGAAAGTCCGTGTCAGCTTGAGTGTCAATTATGGCTCCCAGTTTGCAGTCATCAGTGAACTTGGTTAGCCATAGTCCTCCTGTGTTTGCCTGTACTTCTGAGAAGTATATGCAGAACAGTAGGGGTCCCAGGACCGAGCCTTGTGGGACACCACTTGGGACTGGTTTAGAGTCTGACCTGGAGCTGCTATTCTTACCATGTGAGTTCTGTCTAAGCCAGTTGGCAACCAATCTTGTGATGTAGGGGTTTATGTTCAGGCTGGTGAGTTTTTCTATAAATCCCGAGTGGGGAATGGTGTCAAAAGCCTTGGTAAGGTCAAGGTAGGCTGTGTGAACTACCTTCCCCTTATCTATGGCCTTGGTGACGGTCTCAAATAAGTCAACCAGGTTTAGTAGGCATGATCTGCTCTTAAAGCCAAACTGGGTCGGGTCAAGTGTTTGGAGGCTCCCAACGTCTTTGTTAATGAGTTCCATGATGATACGCTCCATAGCCTTGCAGACCAGGCTAATAAGGTTTATGGGGTGATAATTACCAGGGTCAGTTGTGACCCCTCCTTTGTGGAGCGGAATAACCGTTGTTGTGCAATATTCTATGGGCATGCAGCCTGTGGAGAGGCTGAGTTTGAACAGTGTGTTTAGGTGAGGGGTTAGTTTGTTCTGTAGTTCGTGCAAGACGCAGCCTGGGACACCATCTGGCCGCATTGATGCTGTGCTTTTGGCAACGCTGTTTTCACCTGAGCGTCTGAGATTTCTGGGACACTACACTTTTCCAGTATTGTTGTGGGCCCTTTTGGGGGTGAAGTTTTCACTGAATCCATCTGCCAGGATGTTGGCAATATCAGTGGGTTCAGTATATTTTGTGCTATTTTGCACTAGCTCAGAGCATATCTGCGAGATGCCACTTAGATTCTTGACATAGCTAAAGAAGGCTTTGTGGTTATCTTTCGAATCCTTGGCTATTTATCTTTCGAAGTTAGCCTTGGAGGATTTTATGAGGGACCTTATTTTGCTTTTTTTCTGAACTAGTTTCCTCTTTCTATTGTATAACCTGTTTATGGCAGAGCTCCACCAGAATGGTTTCCTTCAATTAGGGGAGTGAGTCTTGGTTTTGCTAGGAATGGCACGATCCATGCATCCTTGTAAGTGCTCATAGAGTGCATTTGTAAAGGTTCCTGCATATTGGACACTTATCCTTTAGCGTGGGGGCTGTGAAACTTACCATCTCTGTCTTAAGTAAGGTGAAGTTTGCTATAGAAAAGTTTTTCACTGTGGTTTCCTTGGTTGGAGGTAGTGTTGTGGTGTGGACATCCAGAGTGATTAGTTTATGGTCTAATCTAACTAGTGACGGGTTGACCTCTGGTATGGAACACCTGTCGCCTATGTTGATGATGACCAGGTCAAGTATGACCAGGTCAAGTATGTTTTCACCTCTGGTAGGGTTTACCAGCTGACCCAGGGCATTTCAGTTGATAAATTCCAGGAAACGCTGGACCTGGGAGTTTGTACTCTAGTAGTTTTCCCAGTTAACGGTAGGGTAATTGAAATCGCCCAATATCAGGGTGTTCGGTAGGACCTTCATGTTTTCCAGTGTCTCCAGAAAGGTGGAGTGGTGGTCCTGGGTCATGGAGGGTGATCTGTAGCAGGCCACAATTTGCATTGCAGATTTGCCTGATGTTAGTTGCACATGGATGATCTCGGAGGTATCATGCTGCTCCACTAACCTGGTGGTTTAGGTATCCTTGATTAATATGGATACACCCCCTCCTTTTGTGTTTCGGTCCATGTTCTGTGGCCGAAATGTGTGGTATGAGTTGTAGCCCAGTAGTGCTGGGGTGCTCTATGGAGCCTTGAACCAGGTTTCAGTTATTGCACAGATGTCGATGTTGAGGAGTGCTTCGAGAGCATGCATCATTTTGAGATTTAAACTCCTGGCATTGAGTAGCATAACCCTCATTTTTTTTTTTTTTTATTTGTGATGTTTATGGAGGTGGGTTTGACTTTTCAGCCTTGCCTAAAAAAGGCACTATGGGGGCAGCAAGAGCCTTGGCCAGTATTCGAAAGCCTAGGGGTGACAGGTGCAAGCTGTCTCTTGCAAAGCAACGAGGCATGTCGAGCATGTCGTCCCAGGCTGACAGACACTGGATCCCCTTTGAATGACACCAGAAGCTTAGCCAATTGTTGAAACTGATGATTTTTGCTTTTACTGCGGTATCATTCTTGGTGAGGGCAGGATGCTACTTAGGGTCAGGGTCATACCTGCCTGGGCTACATGATCAGAGAGCTCTTCCATGTCTCTTTTCATGTAGTCCAGGGAGGTACGTCTCAGGTCATTCACACCAGCATGAACAATGACAGAGTCACATTTGTACTTGTTCTGGAGTGACCCGAGTGCTTTTGTTATGTGGCAGATTCTGGCTCCCGACAGGCAGCTAACAGTAACCTTCTCCTTGTTCAGCATAGTGAGTGGGACGTCAGTGTGCCTGACTATAGTCACCTATTACTAGTGTGTTAGGTAAGTTATTTCGCCTTAAAGGCTGTGACTGTGCGGCACACTGATTTTGTATTTTGTGTGCTGTCTGGTTTGTGACGGGAGGTGCAGGTTTTTTGGGTGTCTGCTTTGGAGGTCTGTGATGCTTTTGCAGGTTTTTATTTAGAGCCTCCGAGTATGATTTTGTGTATTTATGTGTATTTTTTGCCAGTGCTGGTTTGGTATGTCTATGTGAGGCTGGAGATGGGGTGCAAATGTTAACCTTCTCCTCATGACTGCCTGTTCCAGTGTTTGGTGGAGAGAGCTTAGCCTCCAATTTAGCTATATAATTGCATCTCTCACATATGTTAATGTTTTGTGGTAGGAGGAGAGGGTTGTCTGAGTACATGAGGCAGTTGTAACATTGCCTCAGGATACCCAGGTTCACCAGCTGGACTGCAGAGTATACCTGAAATTGCCCTTTGGTCATGTCTGAATAGCAGGGTGAGCTGCTTAGTCGCTTGGTTGGTGAGGGGTGAATAATTAGCCTTGCCCTGCTGGCAATCAAGTGTCTGGGTATATTAGTGCTTGCTATTCGGTCTGAACAAGTGCTGGACTATAGGATGTTTTTTTTTAAGTGCTTAGGATGAGAGTTAGACTACTTTCAAGGGAAAAACTGAAGAGGATACTTGGTGGAGCCAGGATAAATTTAGACCTAGCTAACCGGTGTTGCCCGGATATACAAAACCGTGCAAACACGGTGTTTACAGCAAGGAAATGAAAGAGATAGAAATTAGCCGAAAATTTCCCACACTCTACTAACTTCTGGGCTGGAACCACTCCTCCAGGGACAGATGGCTGCTCAAAGCTCCCTCTCTCACAGGTGAACAGAGAAATCTCCCTCTATCCAAGTAAGGTATGGGCAACTCAGAAAATTGCAACAGCCCTGAATTCAGCACTAACCTGATAACTGGACTATACTAGCTTAGAAAGGTGGGAAACTAGGAAATTTTTTTTGAACAGGTAAGGCAAAAACAGTAAAAAAAAATACACTTAAAAGAGCTTTAAACGACTACATACCATAAAAAATACACTTAAAAGAGCTTTAGATGACTACAGGCTATCAGAAAATGCTTTTAAACAAGTCACCCAATTAACCAGTAAAAAGATCTCAAAACTGAGCCCTGTTCCTGTAGTCTTCAATCAGACAAGTTCTAACTGCATACTCCTGACACTGGGGTGCAGGGGAACCTTCTCCAAAAAAGAAGGCCTGGATTAGTGCTCAAGTTATGCAAACAAAGCTAGATTCAGCAGGCCTGGATCTAGTATATGCTACAGCAAACAAGGCACACCAATTTCAGTAAGAAACAGTTAAAATATGCAGAAAGCCTTTAACCAGAAATTCCATCTCAGAAGGGCACAGTCCAGCCTCTCCTCCCACAAAAGTGCAGACCACAAACCTTAACGTAAAACAACTGGTCTGAAGCCCAAGTGCTTAAACCAAAAGGCTTAGAATGATAGTTACACCAAGCAGTCATAAATACAATGGAGTACTTTTAAGATGACGCAAAGGCAAAATAAAGTAGGAAGAAACACAAATACAGTAAAAGCAGATGAAAAAAGTGCACATTTTTTTTTTTTTTTTTTTAAGTGAGCAAATGAAATGGGCCCAGGAGGAGTATCCAAATGCAAATTTACAAGAGGGGCGGGCAGTTTCAAAGTTAAGATTAACACCAAAACAAAAGCAGGGAGGGTGGGTGAGGAACTAACTGAAAAAACACAGAGCCACAACTTCCAGCTAGATGGTATTCAATGCAAGACAAATAAATCAATTTAAATGCTGTATTATTTGAAGTGCAGATAAAGACTTAGTT
>NC_056725.1:762169145-762236645 GCF_019279795.1 Protopterus annectens | reverse complement strand
TATGAAAACAAACTTTAGGTTCCATTGGGTATAAAGGGGATTTAACAGGTGGTCTGAGATGAAAGGTTCTTTTGAGAAAGGCTTTGGATAGCTTGTGTGACATTATGTTCAATCCTTCAAACCAAAGATGAAAATTAGAGATGGTGGCAAGTTGTACCCTAACTGTTGCTGCTGCAGCTCCTATATTGAAAAGCATAGTCAAAAACTCTAATATGGAGGAAATGGGGGCTTGGTAGGGATCAATGTCATTTTGAGAAGCCCATATAGAAAATCTTCTCCATTTGCTAAGGTATAGCTTCCTAGTAGAGGACTTATGAGAAGATATCAATATATGCTGCATTTCGTTTGAGAGGTTATGGAACCTGGCTATGTTGAGAACTGGAACAGCCAAGCTGTCAATTTCAGGGACTGAAGAGAGTGATGAGTCCCCAACTAATGCGTCAGAAGGTCTAAAACTGGGTCTAAAATCCAAAGCTCTTCCAACAGATTAAATCGAAGGAAGGGGAACCAAATCTGACAAGGTCAATGAGGAGCTATTAGAATGATGGTCCTTCCCAGGGTTTTTGCTTTTTGCAATACTTTGAGTATCAAGGGAATTGGTGGGAATGCATAGATGAGACCCAGAGGCCAATCGTGTACGAGTGCATCCCTTGGGGTTTCTCCTGGAGGGGGAATCAGGACAAAGTAACTTCTGCATTTTGTGTTCATGTGGTTGGCAAAAAAGTTGCAGTAAGGCTGGCCTCACCTGCAGAATATTCTCTCCGATCTTTTTTGAGGGACCACTCGTGAGGCAACAAAATTGTCCTGCTCAGTTTGTCTATCACATTGGATTTTCCCAGGATGTGCATTGCTATCAGAAAGCACTGGGTGGATGTAGCCCACTGCCATATTCTTAGGGCCTCATGACTAAGGGGATAGGACCCGGTTCCTCCTTGTTTGTTCGAGTACCAGACCACTGACATGTCCTTCTGAATCGCAATAGTTCCCAGAGGGAGAGAGTCCTGGAAGTACTGCCAAGTCAAAAGGACTGCTCTCATCTCCAGGACATTGATATGCAGATGCGTCTCCTCTTCGGTCCATGTGCCTTGGGCTGTTCTTCCATGAAAATGCCCCCCCCCCCCATCCAATCAGGGAAGAGTCTGCGGTCACTGTGGCTGCTGGTGAGGATAGGATAAAAGGACGACCTATCATTACATGGAGAGAGGCCAACCACCACTGAAGATCCTATTTGGATGGGTTTGTCATAATTATGAGATGAGACATTGGGAGCTCTTGTAAGACCATTGAGTTAATGACAGCCATTGAAGAATCCGCATGTACATGTGACCCAACGTTATAGCTAATATTGCAGCTGCCATCAAGCCTAACAACTTTAGCACTTCTGATGCTGGAGCCTTGTCTTCGGATATAATGCCGTAGACCTATTGACGAAAGGAGTAAAACTCTTTCTGCTAAGTTTTAAAGTGGTGGTGGTGTCCAATTCCGCTCCGATAAAAACGATATGTTGTGATGGTGACAAAGCAGATTTTTCTGAATTTATTGAAATGCCCAGATGATTTCAGAGAGTAAGAGTGGCGTCCCTTGCTTTTATTAGCTGATGCCTGGTGGTGGCAGTGAGAAGCTAATTGTCCAAGTACAGAAACACCTGGAATCCTAAACGCCTCAGGTGAGCCACAAACACTCTGGGGGCTAGAGAGAGACCAAAGAGCAGGGCTCAAAACTGGTAATGACTGGCTCCCAGCCAGAAGCGCAGATGACCCCTGGATGGTCTGGCCATTTTTATATGGTAGTACGCATCCCGGAGATCTATCGAGCACATCCAATTGTCTTTCCATAAAAAGGTAAGTATCGACTGAAGCTTGACCATCCGGAACTTCTTTTTCTTGACAAATATGTTTAGCCTGCTGAGGTCCAAAATAGGTCTCCAGTCCCCTGTCTTTTTTGGAACTTAAGAATCTTGAGTAAGTTCCAGATCCTGTCTGGTCTGCTGGGATTGGTTGGATGACTTTCTTAGCAACGTTTGGACCTCTACTGTTGCTTGTTCCCTGTAAGTGGATGGAACGTCTGGGATTTTTGTTGTCAATGGAGGGGGAGTGGCGAAAGGAATGAAATGTCCTCTGGAAACTATACTTTGTACCCAATTTGTTATATTGAGCCAGGCGTCTGGATACAAAGATAAGCGACCCCTGACTGCCTCCAGAGCAAGACAGTCGGGCCTCCTTTCAGGAGCACTGGTAGGACTTCCCAAATAACTGGTCTCTGCCGCCCTGGTTTTGCGGACCCCCTCTGCCACGAGGGCAGCATCTTCCATTACTGCCCCCCTCCTCTGCCCCTGAAATGGGGTTCAGCACATGTGCCCAGAAAGGCTCCTTGGGCTTTTTGGAACCATATCTTTCTTCCCTTTTGACTCTTGGGGTAGGGTCTGGTAGGGGTGGAAAAACAGACTCTGACGGCAGACAGAGTCTTTCCTTCCAGCTCGCACCTGGTCAAAGTTTCCTTAACTTTGGGCCCACAAAGGGACGAGCCACCAAAAGGGGTGTTGACAAAAAATGACAAAGGACTCCGCGAAGGAACACAAGCACATCCAAGAATGTCTCCAGAGAGCAATTCCTGTACCCACTGCCCTACTCGTTCCATCAGCTGCATATGAAATGAGACTCATGGATGAGTTCACTATGGAATTGAGGGTAGCAAGCTGAAAGGCGACTGTCTAAAGCTCCTCCAGCTACTGTACCCTGAAGAGCATCTCCAAGCTCTTTTAGGAGGTCTCTTTGTAGTCTCGTAAAATGAGTAAGCTAGTTGACACCACCACCATGGCATCAACTGGCACTACCTTAGTGAGGAAAGACTTTTCCTGGGGGCAGAAATAAATTTATTGGGCCTCCTAGGGACAGGTTCCATGGCGTCCCGAGACTCTCACTCTCTTCATGAGACCAACTCCATAAGCTCATCGAAGAGCAGAGATAACAGGTGGAGATTGAGACCCGAAAACCTTCAGGAGAACAGACCCATCTTCAGTAGGGTTAGTGGACTTCCAGCCACCCCTCTGCCTAAGGATTTCTAATATCTCAGCAAAGGAGATATCCTCAGAGGGGGACCATGGTGACCCTTCGGATTCATGCAAGTCGGCATCTGATGTTACGGACTCTTGTGAGGAGTCCAGGTGCTTCCTCTTACAGATACTCTTCCTGGAAACCTCATCAGTGGGAACTTCTGGTAAAGTCTTGGAAGAGCAGGGGCCACACAATGGGGCTTCCTGAGGCTCAGGGTCTCTACACTTAGAAAGGATCTGTGAAGCAGTAGTAGACACAGGCACTTTTGGGGAGGAGCTAGTTGGACCTAAAGTTGTAGATGTCTTGGGGGACATCACTCTCCTCATGTCTTCAAAGGCACCTCTGCATCGATGAGAAGGGACCGCTGGATCCGAAGAAACCACCGATCCCCTCGGCACCAGCACAGTGGGCTCCAAACCAGAGGTAGGAGTAAACAGAACCGATGGGAATGGAACAGGTGTCGGCTCAATCATCAGGTCCAACTTCTCCAGTTCCGAAGGACCGGTATGGCTCGGAGGAGGAAAAGTAGACAGCATTACAGTTTTAGGTACCTGTAGCAACTTCTGTACCACATGATCCACATCCAAAATCGGACAGGCTGATAGAGGACTGAGATGAATGAATGGAGGCAGTGATTGGTGACTTTAGCACTTCGGATACCATTTCCAGAACTGGGGACCATCTCCGAAAAGACAGGATGCTCGGCTCCGAATGCTGTGGAGCCAACTTCGATGCTTTATTTTGGTTTTGTCATACAAGAAGAAGTCTTAAAAGACTTTGGCTAGATTTATCCTGGTCACTAAAAGCTTCCTGGAATAAAGATTTCAGAAGTCCTCTGTCTAAGTTTTTTTTTTTCTCTCATGAAGGACTCTAGAGGAAAAAGAATGGCAAATGGAGCAGCTTTCTTGCAAATGCAAGGCTCCAAGACAATACACACAATTTATGCGACTGTCACAGACATCTTATGTCCACATTTTGGATACTTTTTAAAGCCAGACTTAGGAGGATTATCTGCCTGGTCAGCCACAATAAGAACTACAGTATCAAAAATTCTACTAAACAGTAGACTGCGGTTTTAAGACAATACACAAACACACACAAATTTAGAAGTTAAGCTATAGTAATAAGCCCTAAAATAAACAAATGGGCTGTAAACTATTCAAAGCACTCACACACTGTCTAAAGTTTAACAAACTATTTAAACTACAGAGCTATACAATACAAAAGGCATACCAAGAAGGGAAGGGATTATTAAAGGTCTATGAAAAAACAAAGGCCAAAAAGGAGAGAATACGATAGTAACTACCTATCAAAGATATAACTATGAAAGCTATGAAAAACTATCACTAACTATAACAAACAATTTTTATAAAGGTTTTTTTTAAGAAAAAAAAAAAAAACCTATACTGGCCTGAGCTGGAAACCTCTGATCTATTGCAGCAGTAAGAAAA
Source organism: Protopterus annectens (assembly GCF_019279795.1). Classification (NCBI taxonomy): domain Eukaryota; kingdom Metazoa; phylum Chordata; order Ceratodontiformes; family Protopteridae; genus Protopterus; species Protopterus annectens. Next base: position 762,232,141 of record NC_056725.1, on the reverse strand, counting down.
AAAATGTCCCCATTATGGTACCTATTTGAAGATGTCGAACTCTGGTAATTTAAGCAGACTAGCAATGCAAAATATAAGCAGTGCTGTACATTAGATTAGACAGTAAAAAAGAGAGGTTGGTACTGGCTGATGCCCATTTTATAACCGGATGTCTGGACACTGGCCAACACGGAAACTGCAGGTGACGGATGGAAAAAAAAATTTGGGCCATCCACAGGTTTCTGCACAATAGTAAGACCCAACAATCACTACTGGAACATTGAGTACAATTAACACAACAGGGTTACATCTTGCTATTTGTCCATCCTTTGTAGGATAGTTCTGATTTGGACAACTGAATCCTTTGAAAAAACCGGAAGAACAAACAACCCACCATTCAATATAAAGAAAAAAAGATGTTTTTGTGCTACAAAATGGAAAACAAAAGTTATATGCTTAGTGCAACGCTAGATCCTTAGTAGTGGAGCTAGCCTTTGTCAACTCTTAGGACTAGAATTGCACTCACTAGCATCATTCAGCACTCACTTCCCAGGCTGCTGACCACCACCCCATTCCATAATGCAACATGCAGCTCTCCTTCTCCAGATGCGAAGTAAATGCAGGAAAAGACTACCACAAAACAGCTTGGGAAAAGTTGAACCAGGTTTTGAAATATGACCCTCCTCCTACAGATCTTTTAAGATTAAATGCTGTGGTTAATTTAAAATCTGATAAGAATAGGCTCATTCTCCACAACAGCCAAGACAATAGTCCCAAGCTCTTGCTAAAGAATGCATTCTAAGCTCTCATATGTTTGACAGTGGCTTCAACGAAGATCCTTATCTGGAGAACAGTATTCTGCAAGTGTATTCTGTAATGACCATGGGCCTGCTGCCCGATGTCATCAATATGAGTTTTATAAAACAAATCCATGGAGAGAGTAAAAACCTCTAACAAAATGAGTTCCAAGAAGCAAAGACAAGGACTTCTTATGTGAAAATATTTAATGAAGTAGGATAAGCACCTTGCATGTGATACCTTTTATCCTACAGACTTGAGAATAAAACAAAATTGATCGACTTGTGAATTTTTTTAATAGTACATTAACCAGCAAAGGACATTCACACAGGAACAAATACTCCCACTGAAAAAAATAGCCAAACATACTCTGGTCTAAGTTAAGTTTAGAGATAACACAGCTGAGAAAGGAAATTTCTAAGACAGAAATTTCAAATCTGTTGCATTTGCTGGCTCAAAGGGAATTTTGTGTCAGCTGAAGTCCTAGGAAGGCGATGGGATTAGTGTTAACAGAGGCCTCATAGACAGCCTTCTTTAAAAAGGTGTTACAGACATAAAGGAAGCCAAGGATAAACCATCTTAGTCCGGGTGAAAATCTGAAATGATTGATATGTTTCTGTTTAAAGTTCATATGCCTAATAAGATGTCAAGTATGGAAAGGGCAGAAGGAAAAAAGGGAATCCAAGCACTTACACAGGCCAAAATGAAAATTGTGCCCCAAATCTCCTAATAATTCTTTGTAGTACTGAGCTTCTAGGATAAAGAAAGAACAGTAGCAACTCTGCTTAAGCAAGACAAATTAGTGGCAACCATTGACGCGGAAAATCCAGGCAAAGAGTCAAGAAATAAATATTTAGCTGAGGCTTGTCTGTTGGTTGGGACAACAGTTTCATTCTTGACCTCAGACTGGTTTTGCCACTAGGGGAGACAGCTACATCAAATGAGGCCAATAGAGTGAGACAATTACTTTGGCTTTTAGAAGCTTTTGCTTTCTGGATGAACTATGTCACCGAATGAAATAGCAGAAAAAAAAAAATCAGGAGTCCAGTTATCTACCTGCCTGCTGGCTACAGCAGTGGTTCCCTAACTTTTTCTCTCTGCTCTCTTGCTGAATCCAGATTTTCCCAAGGCACTCCCCCACGGCGTGCATACAGTGCATATTTTAGGTGTTCCCAAAGTGTGTGCTGCGGCGCCCTGGGGAGCAGCGGCTTCCTCACAGGGGGCACCACGAACCTTTAAGCTTTGCTGCAAAATAAACCGCGAACAGATTGCTGTTTATTTTGCAGTTAAGCTTATTAGTTCGCAGCGAGTGCGAGTGAATGCAGGAATGAATAAAGAAGTGGCTGTGTGTGTGTGTGTGTGTGTGTGTGTGTGTGTGTGTGTGTGTGTGTGTGCAATATTTAAAATCTGTCCCCATCATTTTAGGCTTTGTCCAGATTTCTAGAGCTCTCTGAAGGATGTGGAGTCAAACTCAAATGTTTGTCATTATTTAATGACTTCAATCCTCAACTATTTGCCAGAAAAGTACATATTTTAGGAGGAACACACCAAAAATATGAGGCAAAAATCTTGAGATTCACACACACACTTCATTCACTCACACATCGCTCTCTTTCCCTCTCTCCCAATCAAACACAGTCACTTGCTCGTTCTTACCTGCATTGACTCACACATTGCTCTCGCTCCTGATCTCACACACACACACACACACACACACACACACACACACACACACACACACACACACACACACACACACACACACACACACTTACCTAACAAATCCGCTAACCTTCACGGCGCCCCTTCGAGGAAGCCATGGCTCCCAAGGGCAATGCGGCACACAAGTTTGGGAACCCGTGGGCTACAACATTCCTGGAAAGTCATTGTGGTGATGGGCAAGGAAGAAATCCTTGCAAAATTGAGAAGTCGAGGGATAAACATTTACAAATACATGCAGGTGGGGATTGTAAACTGGCGAGAAGCAATACCTAAAGTACAGAAAGTGACAACATGCAGAACACCATGAGCATGCTGCTGTTCAGAACAACAAGGTTTCAAAAATGAAGAGCAATTATGCCTATGGAGAAAGTCACCCGATTCACAAACCCTGTGTGCTGTAGCTACCTGGGTTCCTATTACTGCTGCTCCTTAGCTTTAGTTGTGCTCATCACTGAAACAAGAGAACGATGTGTGCACTTGTGCACCCCTTTACACAACACATGTGAGCACACAGACTGCATACCAACTGCACACATTGATGTGTAGCAATACATTTACTTACAATGGTCCCTTGTGAGGCTGTTTACACTTCTTGCTATCAGGCCTTCCCAGGGTTGTCATAGCATCGGCCTGACACGCATACCCCACAACAGGTGGCCTTGAAAGCTAAACCCTCCATCCACTGCGACTACCACTACTGTTTCAGCAGTTGGCAGATGATCTCACCAAGTTATTGTCCCAGACTACTTGCAATCATGTTCTCCTCAACCACCCAGCCAGAATCCAATACCTGCATACCGTGTTAGTTGGGGATATGAACAGATTGCAACATGACTTCTTCCCATTTTCAAGTGTTTCTCTGACACCAAGAAGATGAGGGACCGCTGGTAGGGCATAAGCACAAATTTGTCCAGTTATTCACTACTAAAATAAGTCAATTGTTCAGCCGGGGGGAAAATGTACTACAACTAGAAAATGGTTAGTAAGCATGGCCAATTCCCACATTCTCAGTTTCCCAGTATAGCAGGTAGGGATACAGTGCTTCCTTGCTAGCTGATGTTCCATACAATTGCCATGTTGTCTATCTGTATTGTCAGAGCCCCGACAAGAAGGCACCCTGAAAGGCTTGAAGGATTAGAAGGACTGAGACATCTCCAGTACATAGACCTATAGTGACAACCTTTGATCCACCACCACCCCGGGACGGACATCTGTCAAATAGCCATGGAAAGGAGGAGGTGCCACAGACTTCCTAGAGACAGACTGTCCCCATCCATCCATCAAAACACGCACATCATTTGCAGGATCATACGAAGATATGAGGATCCTGTGCTCCACTGGATCCACACTCTGTGACCACTGGATGTGAAGGATCCCACTGAAGGATTCTCATATGCAGTCTTGCAAGAGGGTTAAATAGGAATGGCCACAGCAGCTTCTGTAGAAGAAACACAGAAAACTTTGTCCATCAGAGGTTTGCTCACCATGACAGCCCAGGATGCAGTCTAAAAGTAATTTACATGTTGAACTGCAGTTTGGCTATGCTCACAGTGATCCCTCACAACCACACAGAACAGAGCCTCCCTCAGAGACACAAGAAATGTCAGCAATCGGCAGTCTAAGCAAGGGAACACTTTTGCTTCCCTGAAGATGCAAGTTAACTGAAAATAAAGGCCATGCGTTTGGTGAACACCCTGGAAACTAATGTGAGACCAAATACAAACTTCTGGAAAGGGACTGGTTCTGACTCTGAAGCAAAGATATCTCCTGGATCACTTGTCATTTTTTAATGTGGTGGTAGGTGTCCTGAAGTCCAAAAATTATATCCAAGCTCTTCTGAAAGGCAATGAAAGACTGCCTGCAATAAAACCACATTAGAAGTGTCTTTAGTCTAAGCAAAGTCTGAGGTTCCTCATTTTTTCTGGCATCAAAAAGAATCATGGAGTATTACCTGAACTCTTTCTTGCGTGGTAGGATCTGCTCTTTTTTCTGAGAAGGTAAGACCTCTATTCATGATACTTTCCTTTGGTGAGGTGGGATGTTTAGTAAGGGGAAGCTATGGGGCAAAGGGGTTCATATAAAGGGAATCTTCTGAACCCCCAGCCAGGCCCTCTTGAAGGAACCTCTTTGTGTTGCAGCCATTGCCAGAGTTTTGTTTTAGTTACTGCTAATGCCCAAAGAAAACGGTCTGTGGTGCACTCATCTCTGAGGAATGGAAAATTTCCACCTCTAAAGCTATTAAGGAGTTCCCTCGCTGCTTCACCTTCTGCATTTGCAAGTTAACCTTGGGGCCACAAATTCCCGATAAGAATGTTTATGAATATTACCCTGGTTTTCCCGGTGAAATCAGTCAATCTGAGCCATGTGCACCACTGAATAATGGATGCCAAAAGCAGTAAAGTACAGTTGTGTAAACTTAACATAAATGTAGATGTTAGAGTGTATTCACTGTTGCAATCATTACATTTGGGTTATCCTGCTGGCAGGTTGCCCTCAGTCGGCCTGAATTCCAAAGTCTTGGGTCCTGTGTCGGTTGCTGTCGCCTCTTCCCTGATGTCAGGTCGTCAGGGGTATAAAAGATGCAGCAGACGCCATTTTCTTTAGTTCTTCTTGCCCAGATGTTGGGTGCCCCCAAAAGGGTAGGCTAAAAATATGTAAATAAACATTTATGCACCAAAATAAGCTTTACCTTCATCTATAAGCAAATACACCACCGAGGTTGTATAGATTAGAAAAGTAAAGTTTAAGTTCCAGCAAAAGTAAGGGGGTGGTGGGTGGGTAACCTGGACTGCAACAGTGAATACACTAACATCTACATTTATGGTAAGTGTACACAACTGTACTATGTTCTTAGTGTTTCACTGTTGCAGTCATTACACTTGGGTCGAGTCCCAAAGCTATGGTTGGGGGGCTGTAGCTAAATAGCATTAGGAGCGGCTATGAGGCCCTGCAAAACTGCAGTGGCAAAGCCTGCCCTGGATTTAGAGTAAAGAGGCAGACTGTAATGTTATGCACTGAACTCCAAGTAGCAGCCTATAAAATGTCTTTGGTTGGAACCTGAGAAAGGCTGCAGAAGTGGCTGCAGCTCTGGTTGAATGTGGCCTAATGCCCTTAGGCACTGGTTTGCCATGCTGCGAGTAGCAGAAACGAATGCAGTGACCTATCCACTTTGAAACAGTCTGCTTGGAGATGGCCTTTCCTTGTGATGCTGCAGCATATGCCACTAGTAATTGTTCTGCCTTTCTGAAAACTTTAGTTATGTCCAAGTAGAATCTAAGTTGTCTGTGTACGTCCAAAGAATGCAGAATTTTCTCCCCCTTGTTCTGTGGATTTGGATAAAAAGTTGGCAAATGAATAGTTTGGTTAAGGGCTACACTGGATACCACCTTAGGCATAAATGTAGGGTTTGTTCTCAGAGAGACCCTGTCTGGATAAAAAAAATGATAAAGGGCTCCACAGCCATGAGAGCCTGTAGCTCTGAAACTTGTCTTGCAGAAGTTATTGCTAGGAGCAGAGCTGTTTTCCAAGATAAGAATTTTATATCCGCAGTAGTAGCTGGCTCAAAAGGAGGTAAGGTAAGTTTTTCCAAGACATAATTGAGGTCCCATGGAGGTATTGGCGTTCTCCTTGGAGGCCTTAAGTTTTTGGCTCCTCTGAGATACTGCCTTAATAAAGGATGAGAAAAGAGAGGTGGCTCTGTATTGTAATGAGCCGAAATGGCAGAGGCATGGATTTTAATTGATGAAAAAGATAGCCCTTTGTCCAGCATCTCAGTTAAGTATTGCAAAATCTGAGGAATATTTGGGACAGCTGTATCAGTTTGTTGAGCTTGGCTCCAGGCACAAAATCTCTTCCATTTCCCAGCATAGGATTTTCTAGTACTAGGCCTTCTGGCTTCTAAAATGACATCCATCACAGCTTTACGGAGAGGTGTGGTTTGGCTACATTATCTGCCATGCTGCCAGGTTTAGAGTCCTGAGTAGGCTGTGTAGAATAGGATTGTTTTGCTGGGACAGTAGATGAGGTATTTGAGGTAATGCCCAGGCTGGGCATTGGGACAAGTTCTGTAAGCTCTGATATCAGTACTGGCGTGGCCAGTCTGGGGCAATCAGAATCATTTTTGGTTTCTCCTGCCTGACCTTTAGGAGTACCTTAGGGAGGAGAGGCAGTGGAGGAAAGGCATATACTGATAGGTTTATCCAGTTGAAAGATAAGGCGTCCAACCTGTCTGTGATGGGTCCTTGTGCAGAATCTTTTTAGTTGATTGTTGTGAGGGAAGGCAAATAGATCTATGTCCGGGCATCCCCATTTGTTTATCATCATGCTGAAGACTTGTAGATCCAGGTGCCACTCGTGGGGATCCATGAGGTTTCTGCTTAGTTCACCTGCCAGTGTGTTTTCCTTTCCTGGCAGGAATTGTGCCTGCAGATGAACTTGGTAAGTCCATGCTGTGTCCCATAAAGCCATGGCTAGTCTGCAAAGGGGGCAATAATGAGTGCCCCCCTGCTTGTTTATGTACCACATGACCATGGTGTTGTCTGTCTTCATCAGTAGTTGTCCTGGATGAAGTAGGTCCTTGAAGGCTAATCAGGGCATTTTGAACAGCTAGCATCTCTTTTCGATTGATATGTAGATGCTTTTGGTTTGTGGACCAGGTGCCCCGAATGCCTCTTCCTGCCATGTGTGCCCCCCAGGCATAATCTGATGCATCAGTCGTTAGGGTCTGCCTGGCTGGGGGTTGTGAGAATGGCTGTCCCTTGTTTTGGTGACAAGCCTTTGCCCATCATCAAAACTCCTGTTGCAGGCAGGGAATGAGAGTAATCATTGTTTCCAGGCTGTGGCAATGTTGTGTCCAGACACCAAGTACCACTGAATTTTCCTCATATGCAGTCTTGCATATGGTATTAGTAAGATGCACGATGCTAAGAAGCCCAAAGCCTGCAGAATTTTTCTTTCAGATAACTGGGCCTTTGTTGCCATTTCCTTGAAATAGGTAGTTAGTTGCTTTTGCTTGTCTGGAGCGAGATAAGCCACCTGGGCAGTTGTATTTAAGCTTGCACCCAGGAATATTATCTCGAGAGGGTACTAGTTTTTGATTTCTTTTTGTTGACTGTGTACCATAGGCATGTTAAAAGTCTTTCCACAAACGTCAGATGCTGTAAGAAATTGTCCTGGTTCTCTGCTCGTATGAGGCATTCATCCAAGTAAGGATATATTTGTATTCCTCTTTGTCTGCAGTAAGCAATTACTGGTGCCAGGCACTTTGTGAAGACTCTGGGCGCAGTAGATAATCCAAAGGGCAGTGCAGAGAATTGGTAATGCTTTGAGCCAGCCTTGAATCTGAGGTATCTTCTGCATGATTGTGTGATTGGGACATGCAGGTATGCCTCTTTTAGGTCTAAAGTCATGAGCCAAGCCTTGCTGCCCAGCATGGGCAGAAGCTGCTGCAAGGTCAACATCTTGAATTTTGGTATATTCAGGAAAAAGTGTTTAGAATAGATAGGTCCAGTACTGGTCTCCATGCTTTGTCCTTTCCAGGTACCAAGAACAGTAGAGTAAAATCCTTTTCCCTGCTCTTGCTGTGGCACATGTTGAATAGCCCTCATGTCCCTGAGAGCTATGACTTGTTTTTGAGCCTCTGCCCATTGTTTTTTTGGCAGCTCTAGCCAACCGTTTGCCCTTGGCAGAGTATGGAAGCGAAACTTGTAGCCTTGTGCCACTATGTCTAGAACCCATTTGTCCTGGGTTATAATGTGCCAATTTTGAGAAAAAAGTGCTAGTTTTCCCCCTAAGGGTGCTACCAGTAGATAAGTGCTTGGTGCAGGCAGGGGGAAGTCATTGGGACTGTTTCCTATATGGTTGTGAATAGTCTTCTCCACCTTTGGAGGTAGAAGCACCCCATTGCTTAGACCTGTAGGAACCTTGCAGCTGTGATCTGCCTCTAGGGCGTCTGGATCTGCCCCTTTGAGGTCTGTCTGAGACTGGAAAGGACCAATTCTTTGTAGGCCAGTGTCTGCTAAATCTAGGTGGCTGTACCTGTAAGAAATCCTTGACAGTTTGCATAGATTTAGCTTTGTCCTCCATTTTCTTTAACACCTCTTCTGCCTTAACACCAAACAAGGTATCATGCTGTAATGGAGCATCTAATAATTTTGCTTTAACATGATCAGGCAGAATTTGTTCCTTTAGCCAAGCATACCTCCTAATGACAGAACCCATAACAGCGGCCCTGCAGGAGGCCTCCAGAGAATCAAAACCACAATGTAAAGTATGCTTTCCAACTTGTTCAGCTGCATGCAATAAATCTGTATTTCTTTGTTTTCTGCACATTCAGAATTTACCATCATTTTCTGTTTAAGCAGTGTCATGATATATTGCGGATATTTGAGCATATGAAACTGGCAATTTAAGGCCTTCTAGCCAAGGTAGCTGATGTGTATATCTTTTTTCCCCCATCTATCCAGTGCCCTTGAATTCCTGTCAGAGGGGGTTGGGTTTTTTGCAGTGGAAGCCTTGACCCCTTTGGGACCCTGAGAAATGTTTTTTGGGTCTGCAGTAGGGTTTTGAAAAGAAATTTATGAGAGTCAGGGACCCTGTAGTATCTATCTGGCTTAACAGGAGCTGGAGGTAAGGAGTCAGGGGTCAGACTAGACTCTGAGAACACATGGTCTACAATGTCTAACACAGGTGGAATAGCTACAGGCCCGTGTTGAGGTAATAAAAGGAAGTCTCTGAGCCTCTTCTTAGATTATGAAAAATCTTGGCTCTCCCAGTGGAATTGCTCCCTCATGGTATGCAAGTTTCCCAAAAGAGTAGTTCTCAGGAGGAGAAGCTGAAGGAATTGATTCTTCAGCATCAAATTCCTCATAGGGGGGGAAGAGAATATTCCTGATCAGAAGAGGAATCAGAAGAAGAATCAGAAGAAATGGAAACGTGATCTGAAGATTCATAGTCTGTCTCTTGCCTAGGCCTCTTATCAGGAGGGGGATGGGAACCTCTGATCAAGCTAATTAAGTCTTCGGCCATTTTCAGCATCTGTTTTTTGGGCATGGAGGCCTGTCCGTGTGGCTGCTGAACTTGTTTCTTTGCCTTTAAAGGAGTTTTAGAGTTTCCAGTGGCCTGGCAGACTCCACGTGCGAGTCGGTAGCGGCTTGCAACTCTAAAGTAGTGGGTGTCAGGGGCTGCAAAAGCGCCTCACTGAGAACCGGCGACTTGCTTAGGAGAAGCTTCGTCATTGGGTTTGGACCTCAGTTGCCAGTCTTTCTTTTCGCTTTTTGTGAACTCCGGTAGTTGGATGGCTATCAGATGACATTGTATAATTAAATCTTTGGCCAAAATAGCATAATGCAAAATCGTACAGACGCTTAATAGTGCGTTGGTTAAATCTAGCACAAAACCGACAACTAGATATGTCGTGGTCAGGGCCTAGGCAAGGAATACAGTAAGAATGAAAGTCCTTGTATTTGCTTCCCACAAGAAATACAATTATTAACTTTTTCTGACATCGGTCTGGGGCAAGAAAAAGACTTCAGATCTGAAACACGAAAATCTCAGGAGTCGGCCAACCAGCACTTGCGAACGGCTTCCGCTTCGGGCACCGCGCGGCAAGAAAGACTAAAGAAAACGGCATTGGCTGCATCTTTTATTATACCCCTGACGACTGGACGTCAGGGAAGAAGCGACAGCAGCTGATGCAGGACCCAAGACTTTGGAATTCAGGCCGACTGAGGGCAACCTGCCAGCAGGATAACCCAAGTAATGACTGCAACAGTGAAACATGAACATCTGAACCTTCTGTTGTACTGAAAATCAACATCATGAGGTTTGACATGCAACAGACAACTACAGATTGGGACTTCAGCTTAACGATCCATAATAATGCAAACTATTGTTCAGTTTGGTTGTATCAAAGTCCACATCCTCCATACAGTTCAAGCAGCCAAGCTCCCTATGGGAAAGAGAGGATGCATAAAATTTGCTTCCCTAGGCAGTTGAGACCCCTGGATTCCTTGTTTTGAGGAGGTACCATGGTTTCCCTTCGAGGAGGTACCATGGTTTTCCCTTCAAAACATCTAAAACTCATAACATCTAAAATCATAATATCAAAACCAGAACATTTAAAACCCAAAACATCTAAAACCTGTAACATTGAATTTCGTAACATCTAAATTGTGCATCACAACAATCGAACGCTATAAATAGCATGTAAATAGCCCCTCCACATACGACACCAAACAAGCACTTTTTACCGTTTCTCCCCCCTGCACCCCACACACCCCCGTAAATGAAATATACAAACTCAGATATCGCACTTTAGTAGGAAAAAGTTAATTTCCTAACCCCACTGCATCACGATCACCATAAAGAATGTACATATGTCTACACCACTTAACTGTATGACCAGAAAAAGAGAGAGTGGCAAAATAAAAAATAGCATAAATTCCTACACTATTTAAATTATTAACTATAGAAATGAAAACTTACATCATCTCATAGTGATACCACAAAATTAACAGATTAAACTAACAGTTACACGTTTGATACACTTCGATAAAATTGGTTTTAAATGTTATGGTCTCGATGTTTTGATTTTAGATACTATGGGTTTTAGATGTTTTGAAGGAGAACCGGTACCATACATTTCTGTGGCACAGAAGCCTTCTTGACAGCTACTGCTGATAAAGTGTTAGGTTTACAACTGCCTAACCACAAACTTTATACTCTCCTGGACAGCACATCACTGGCTAGTTTTGGAGACCGATTATCTCCTCATATGGTGCACTCTAACCATGACAGCTAGCCTAACGGCAGCAGCACACAGATGGGCCCACCCGCAAAAGTGTACTGGGGAGACTTTCTTTCTGCACATTACTCCGTTTGGAGGAACAAGGGCCAGGTGGTCAATTTCCTATCGGATTAATCATCTTCAGCCTTCCCTAAATTTGGTGTCACGAGGATAATGAGGAATCAATATCTTCCTCTTCATCATCTAAGTCTGTAGCTGGAAATTCTGTTTGGCAGGACTTCCTCATGCACCTAGCTTTACTATGCACAACTTAGACAAGGAAGATTACCACCTTCTGGAAGCTGACAAGGATGAAAGAACTGGCTGTAGAAAATGGAACCTCTATCCCAAGGATGAAGTCAATGATGCCCTGTCAAATCTCAGGCGGAGGATGGAAAAGACTAGTGATCACAGACTGGCAAAGGTGGAAGTGCAAGTAAGGCACTCAGCAATGCCAGTCTTCTATGGGTAAATCCCAAAAAAGAACGGTCACCTGAATCAAAAGGGGTATCATACATTTCTGTGGCACAGAAGCCTTCTTGACAGCTACTGCTGATAAAGTGTCAGTGAAACAAAAAAACAAAAAATCTTGCTTTTTCCCCCACTTTTTAGAGATTTAAAAAAGTTCAGTTACAGGCTTGCTGTTCTTGAACTGTTTTGTAAGTTTCTGTGAGGCCATTTTTTGCTTGGGCTAAAGGGAAGTCTCTCTGTTGATCAGTGGCAGTGAAAAACATTGAGCAGCCTGCCTGCCCCTGTGGGAGTGGTTATGGACTTGAAACTGTAGTTTTGTTGGCCATTTTGGGTCAATTCCAAAACTCCTTCATCTTCCTCTCTTAAAACCCTCTTTTGTGTGGTTTTGCGCATTTTTGCGCATAGCGCAACAGCGGGCAGCGCCACCCAATTGGGTTTAAACTATTCCTGGCTCCACAAAGTCTGCTCTTCACTTTTTCCCTTAGAACTGCTCTCTCAATTTAAACACCATATTCTCATTCTAAGGCCCTTCACTGGTTCAATTAAGTAATCCTACAAGTTAGCACTATTAAACCATAAGCACTACTTACACTATTAAACCATAAGCACTACTTACTCTTATACTCTCTACGATTACCCTGTCCTCTATTGGTCCATCTTAAATTCAGTTTCCCGAAATTACTCTAGCATGTCCAAAGGTCAGTCAATGGTTTCCTCTCCAGTCCAGCTGGTGAATCTGGGAATTTTGAGGCAATGTTACAACTGTCTCATGTACACAGATAACCCTCTCCTCCTCCAAACAGGTTCAAATATATGTGAGAGATGCAACTATTTAGCCAAACTGGAGGCTGAGCTCTCATGTCAAAACTGGTGTAACCAGTCAGGAGAAGGTAACCTCACACAACAAAATTCCAGTATCACATAGTCCCACCACATCAGCTAACCAAACACATAAATACACAAAAACATACTCGAAGGCTCAAAAATAAAAATCTACCTAAGCAACAGAGACCTCCAAAGCAGACATCCTAGCAAACGCTACCTCAAAACAAAACACACAACACATAACCCACAAAGTCAGTGTGCCAAGCAGCCACAGCCCTTAAGGCTGAATAATACAACTGATACTCTTGTAATAGGTGACTCTATTGTCAGACACAATGACGTCCCGCTCACCAGGCTGAATAAAGAGAAGGTCACGGTGAGCTGCCTGTCGGGTGCTAGGATCCGCCACATAACGCAAACACTGAGGTCACTCCAAAGCAAATAAAAATATGACTCAAGTCATTGTACATGCTGGTGTGAATGACCTGAGACGTACCTCCCTGGACTACATGAAAAGAGACCTAGAGGAGCTCTCTGATCATGTAGCCCAGGCTGGTATGACCCTGACCTTGAGCAGCATCTTACCCTCACCTAGAATGATGCCACAGTACAAAGACAAAATGATCGATTTTAACAATTGGCTAAAATTTTGGTGTCATTCAAAGGGGATCCAGTGTCTGTCAGCCTGGGATGACATGCTTGACAAGCCACGTTGCTTCGCCAAGGATGGCTTGCACCTGTCACCACTGGGCTTTCGGATATTGGCAAAGGCTCTTGCCACCCCCATAGGCTCAAAAGTCAAACCCACCCCCATAGAACAAGGAACAAGAAACTAAGGGTAATGCTGCTAAACGCCAGAAGTCTTAACCTCAAGATGCACGCACTCGAAGCTCTCCACAGTATGGAGAACATCGATATCTGTGCAGTGACAGAAACCTGGTTCAAGGCTCCAGAGAGCACCCCAGCACTACCAGGCTATACCTCACATCATGCTTTTCGGCCCATAAACCCGGACCGAACCACAAAAGGAGGGGGAGTTTCCATATTTATCAAGGATATCCACACCTCCAGGTTAGTGGCATTGCACGAAGTATCGGAGACCATCCATGTGCAACTAACAGTGGGCAAGACTGCTTTTCAGTTTATAGCATCCTACAGACCACCCTCTCAGTGTCAGTAATCCCACTCAGCTTTCCTGAAAACATTGGAGAACATGAAGATCTCTCCGAACACCATTATATTGGGCGACTTCAACTACCCAAACATTGACTGGGAGCATTACTCAAGCCCCAGCACCTTAGCCCAAAGGTTCCTGGAAATTATAAACTCAAATGCTATGGAACAACTAGTCACCACTCCCACAAGAGAGGACAATATACTAGACCTGATCATTACCAACATGGGGACTATATGCTCCACACCAGAAGTATATCCCTCATTGGTAAGATCAGACCATAAATTAATTTTACTGGATGTCCACATCCCGACCCCACCCCCAGCCCAGAAAACCACAGAGAAAAACTTCTCAAAAGCAAACTTCTCACTTCTCAAAACCGAAGTGGAATCCTTCAAGGCCCCAGGGCCAGTGGAAACTATGGCCCAAACTGCAGAATCCTATATAAACGCATTCTACGGACATCTCCAGGAATGCATGGATCATGCTATCCCAAACAAAACCAAGACCCAATCATCCAAAGGCAGGCGTCCAAGTCTGGTGGACCCCTGCCATAAATAAACTGTACAACAGGAGGCAGCTACTACATGACAGAGCAAAATCCCTAATAGGGAAGGCATCTCTGATCAGTACTAGCAAAAAATTATGATCCCTCATAAAATCTTCCAAGGCCAGCTTCGAGAGAAAAATTGCACAGGACACCAAAAACAATCACATAAGGCTTTTTTTCAGTTATGTTAGAAACCTGGGATGCAACTCCCAGACTTGTTCTGAGTTGATTCTAAATGACAAAAAATACACTGAACCCACAGACATCGCCAATATCCTGGCAGACAGGTTCAGTGCAAACTTCTCCACCCCAAAAGAGCAAGTATCTATCCCGGCAGAGGGCTGCCTCCCAAACATCTCTGATGCTCAGGTGAAGGCTGCCCTCTCCAAAGCAAAAAACACTGCTTCCATGGGACCAGATGGCGTCCCAGGTTGCGTCCTACATGAACTCCAAGAGGAACTAATCCCTCAAATAAAACAGCTATATACAATCTCAGCCTCACTACAGGATATGTGCCCACAGAATGGCGTACAGCAACAGTGGTCCCACTCCACAAAGGTGGAGCCTCTACGGACCCTGGAAACTATCGCCCCATAAGCCTGACTAGCTTAGTCTGCAAGGCTATGGAGAGGATCATCATGAAGCTCATAACAAAGATATTGGTGACCTACAGACACTAGATCCTACCCAGTTCGGCTTTGTCAAGGGCAGATCCTGCCTTTTGAACCTGGTTGACTTCTTCGAAACAGTCACCAAAGCCATAGATGAAGGGAAGGTAGTCCACACAGCCTATCTGGACCTTGCAAAGGCATTTGACACAATACCCCACTCTGGCATCATAGATAAGCTATCCAGCTTAAATATAAACCCCTATGTCACAAGATGGGTCGCAAACTGGCTCAAAGACAGAACCCACAGAGTGAGAGTTGCTGGAGCCATGTCAGACTTGAAACTGGTCACAAGTGGCGTCCCACAGGGTTCTGTCCTGGGACCACTCTTGTTCAGTATATGCTTTTCCGAGGTACAGGCAAACGTGGGAGGACTATGGCTCACCAAGTTTGCAGACGACTGCAAACTGGGCGCCATAATCAACTCTCCAGCTGACACAAACATCCTTCAAAAAGGTCTCACAGAGACAGATAACTGGTGCCAGCACCATGGTTTAAGGCTAATGCCAAAAAATGTATAGTCACACCCTTTGGCAAAAACAATGTGCCCACAAATTACCACATAGGCGGAAACCCATTAAGTACAGAGAAAGTTATTAGGGACCTGGGGACCCAAGTTGATAGCAATCTCTCCTTTGAAAACCACATTGCCAAAGTGGTTAGAAAGACCTTCTACATAGCCCACCTCATCACGAAGGGTTTCACATCTAGATCAAGAGAGGTAATCGTGCCCCTTTATTCATCCCTCATCAGGCCCCATCATAGAATACAATGCCCCTTTTGGGATGTACCTTACAGACACCTGCAGCAATTAGAAAGACCCCAAAAGTATTTCACCAAGAGGATCAAGGGTCTCAAACAGATGCCATATGCTGCTCGGTTAAAAAAACTCCAGCTCTACTCAGTTGTATACCGCCTACTTCGAGGCGATCTATGCCTGACGTACAAAGCTGTCAAATCCAGAATTAATGGACATGCTCCACCTCAGTAAATCTAAATCCCTTAGAGCCACACGCTCGAGGGACTTGAACCTCAGCCCAGAAATAAATAGAACTTGCTGGAGGGACAGGTTCATAACCCAGAGGCTCCCTTCGCTCTGGAATAGAATTCCAGTTTATGTGAGGCAGAGCACCTCACTGAATCTCTTCAAGAAGAATCTCGATAGGTGGATGGGGGATCATAGGTTTGTCCCAGGGATTACTCATGTGTCACTATTAGACAGAGGCACAGTAAACTAAACCTTAAAAAGGGCACAGTATACTCAACTCAAGGGGTGGCGTATGCCATACAGAATCGGGTTAGGCTTATAATTGCCCCAGGGCGGATAGCCTAGTATGAACCTATGGTCCTTAGCAAAGAACTCAGAAAACTTCTGCTGCACCATCAAAACAGCCTCTACTAGCTTCCTACAGTTGATACTAAAAACTAAGGGGGAGGGGGCAAACCTCTGCATCAGTGTCATCAACGTAGAGGTTTCCACTTAATGAACCTCCCTACCTGATGCAAATTCTGTAGCCACTATGACAGAAGAAGCTACTATTAACCAGAGAAGCTGATGAAGTAGGTTTTATCTATTAACTTTGACAGAATCTTCCTTCTAGTATGAGCCACAGACTGCAGAGAAGAAAAATTACTTTTAAGAAACTGTAGATGGCTTAAATTTGGAAAGCTTCAAAAGCAGTGTGTCTTTGAGAGAACACTTTCAAAAGCCAAAGGTTTCAGATTCGAAGACAGCAGAATAACCTTTGAGGTAACATATTATCCAACAGTTTAAGTCCCTCTGAGCCTATAATGATTACTTATGCAAATATAACCGGAGGCATTCTCTCACATACATTAAAGCTGGGGAGCTAATAAATTTCACCCTCTTAGAGAAGTGACTTTCCTCTAAAAAGTGGCTCCTGGCATTCTGTACTTTGGTGGACTTTTCTCCACAGGGCCAACATGTGAAAACTATGTTCTTTGATGGTTTCAAAAGGTAACCACTTAAACAGCAAAACCCCACAAAGCAACCGTTAAATACTCCAGACAAGAAACTGAAACCCATCTTTAACAGACAAATAAGTTCCTTAGACCAGAGACCCCCTCTCTCCCAACAGCAAGAACCCAACAGTCAGTAAAAAATGGAAAAAAAAAAAAAAAAAAAAATCAGAAAACCAGTATACAATACTAGCAAACTACAAAAGAACTGACAAACACCAAAAATTAAAAAATATACACGTACATATACACACACATACCCACCCTATGTATGCATGCACACACGAAAATATTAAGTGGCCTAGGCACAAAAGGGGGTAGGAAGGCCAATAATAAAAGCAGAGTACTGTAAGCAGCAATAGAAGAGAAGTCATTTTTTTTTTTTTTAGAGCCTGAAAATCTGAGAAATTTGAAGAGTATTATGGATGCTGATATGCTACTCAGGATGGTAATGAAGACCTGGAGACAGATGATCTGTCTGGTGCATTATGGCATAGGTGGAAGTGCTCAGCTGTATGGCATTCCAAACTTTGCCAAGCAGTCCTAATGCCCTTGTCCTTAGGTGGAATAAAGAAACTGGACCAACTCCCATCAGATATACAATTCCACATTACAGACTAATTCTGAAAGAGTAAAAATACATCTTTTGTATTACTTGTGTTATGTGCCATTTTTGTACTTGTTTTGCAATTTGTGACTTGAAACCTATTGTTTTCAGTGTAAAAAAATAAATCTCGCTCAGTGAATCTGAAAAAAGTAGCAATACTAACAAACTGGACAGCCATGAATGGAGTTAAGTGTGTGTGTGTGTGTGTGTGTGTGTGTGTGTGTGTGTGTGTGTGTGTGTGTGTGTGTGTGTGTGTGTAGGGGAGGGGGGGGCTAACCTATCGGTATCAATTCTCACAAAAAAAAAAGTGAAAGATTATTTTTCCTCTTTTGGTGGGGGGTTGTGGTTTTGTGTGTGTTAGAGGGAGAAATATAAAGTGTCAAAACTGTCCAAATGGATTTCTGAATTATGGTTCAATGCTCAACTGGGGTACCTTCTGTGCGGAGTCTGCATGTCCTACCTGTTTTCATGTGGGTTTCCTCCAGATGCTCCTGGTTTCCTCCCACATTCAAAATACTTGAAGATGGACTGGATAAACTGGTGATAGTTGCGTGTGGCATGCAAGAAATACTCTGGCAAGGCAAGCCACCCAGCAGTGTAAATCTTGGCTCGAGGATTGTCACTCGGGGGGGGTCATGGATGGATCGAAGGATTCTAGGTAAGATAGACCAGAAAACTCATTTGTATTCTGTCAGAGATGGGTATGGCAGCTATATAATGCAAATGTAGTTAAAAGGCACAGTTCTACTTTGTTATAAAAATAAATAATGGAACATTGCATGCTTAGAGATGCAATTAAAAACATCAATAATATGGCATTGTATTCAGTCCTTGCTTTTATTACAAGTTCTGCAATTAATGCAGTGGTGTTTGTGCAAAGGAACATTGCAGATCACAAGAAACAGCTGAAGGTATGAGACCATGCTGAAAAGCAACAGTCTTAGAAGTTTCTTAAAGACTATTATTCTTCTGTCAAATTAATAAATTATGATAGAAAAGAATATGTCGAAAGGTGCCATGTAAACTGGGCAGTGCCTTGTTTTATGTATTTAAATTACAGTCAGTAGTTTGCATTGTTAAGAGTTGCATGACTCACTCAATGCATAATCTCAGAAGCTGTCACTTTTTATTCTGGAACATAAATCTTGCCACAAAATGCTTTTATATCCCAGTGAATTTACTGATGACAGTAACAAGGAATTCTTACAATAGGTGCGTATTCTTATGGAAGAAGACATTTGTTATCTCACTAATCTCCCACAGGTTGTTAGTTTTCCAGCAATAAGTATAACACAAATGGCTCAGAAGTACTTGGTATGCACTGTGGTCAGATATCCGTGTAGGAAAAATTATAAGCCCAGATTAAATACAGTCTAGAGCAAACTCATTGTTTCATCTATGGCTACAAACTGCATGCATCATCCCAAGAAAGGCTGTACCAAGCTGTCCCAACACAAGTGAAAGTCCTACTTCAACAAGTATTTTGCAGGGAAACACAGTCTTAACAGCAACGTGACTTCAACCATAAGAACAGCCGTGAATGGAACACATGGCCTTCAATACACTCTCATCATTAAAATACACATACATATACATATATAGTGGATTTCCGTTTGAAGTGGGTCTCTGTCTGGAAATCTTTTGCTTTATGAACAGCTGTGTTGAGAACAAGTACCATTTATTTTGGTTCAGCCATCTGAACAAAATCACATTCTAATATTTTTTTCTAGTTCCCATTTACCCATTGCAGCATAAACAAATCAGTTATCTAGTCATATGCACAACATCTGTGAATGTTTAAGCTCCACTGCCTTCCCTACAATGGATTTAATGATGTTTTCCCAACTTACTGAACTCTTTTCATTTAAAGCACTGCACTCCTTTTATAAATGACTTTTTTGAAATGCATGAATGTTATGTGATCACAGGTTAACCAGCTAGGCCTGTTTAGCATCTAGTATATGCTTGTGCCCAAAAAGGTTATAAGGGTATGCAATCGAAATGAAGAGTTATCCAAGTATGGGGATACATTTACTCATCTTTCTGAAATACAGGCACAACACAACTTACACTTAGAAAGCAGATAACTATACATTTTTATTATTATTATTATTATTAGCCACAGATTATGTCAAATTACCAAATATACGTAGAAGACAGGACTGGGAATGAGTTCCATTTATGCCAAATGCAGTTACCTTCCCCCACAAACTCCCATACTAAGTCAACACTATTCTGTCATGCTAACTATGGGTGACAAAGTAATGAAATGGTTTTGCGAGCACATTTATACTAACAGATCCTTCTGCTAAAAGTGGCTAAAAAAATGAACAGCTGCTCCTCTTACCAGTCTCATCCCCCTATACCAACTTACTTGTTACACAACACTCTAATCTTCACACCACATGCAAGAGGGAAATGACTGAAGCCTACTCTAGAGACTAGACTGTACAAGCCTATACTGCCCATCCATAAACCTTTCAAAAGGTCCCTCAAAACGTATCCCTCTAAAGCATGCCCTTCCACCACAGGGCTGCGACACCACACTCCCAAATACATTCTGAAAATAGTTCTAGTAGACAGGATCATTTGCTGAATGAACAGCTAGCTGTAAGCCCTGATCTACTACAGAAGCCCCATCCCCTTTATTAGGGCCATGACACTTGACCATAGCAATGTGCTGCACAAATACTGCTGCTCTTACAAGAGATCAAATAAGCCACCTTACATACACCTATCTGTAAGTGTGCAAACCATTTCCAATGCTCACACACACTTTGCTGTCACAGAATAGTCCCAGACAATACAAGTTACAACTGGGGTCATCTTATTCATATTTGTTCAGAATTACTCCAAATATGCAACTTTAAATACAGCAAATGACAAAAAGCAACATTTTCTACTACATCAGGCTTCACATTATTTTTTATTTTCATGTCTCGTCAAAGATATTTTGCAAGTAACCTTTTTTGCATCCTTTATTGACCTTTGCACATCTTGATTCCCAAGCTCCTCCACCCACTCTTGACATTCTCATCCTGTACAATAAGTGAAAATGTTTCAGCATTCAGATTTCTTAAGCCCCACTATGACCTCTGCAACAAATGGGTACTCCGTTACAGCAGATGAGATTGAACACATCTTCCGTACCTCTGACTATTATTTCTCCCCGATGTCCCTTTTCTGTATACATACAGTGCTGACTCTATCCTAAATCATTGTACCTTCAGCTTGTTGCAGTCTAGTCCTGGTCTTTCAACTACCTTTCAAATTACCACCCTAAACAGATAACTGGAAAGAGGGAGTCTTTTTAATGCTGTAAGAATGGGACCTCTTCACATGGTCCCATGCAAATGAAATGCCAAGCTCATCTTTCTGTAAAGCACTTGGTACCCCATGGGATCTTTAAAGTACAGTTTTGTACCTACCATAAATGTAGATGTTAGAGTGTATACACTGCTGCAGTCATTACACTTGGGTTATCTTGTCATCAGGCGGTTCCCCAGTCGGCCTGAGTTCCAAAGTCCTGGGCCGGCTTCAGTTGCTGTCGCCTCCTCTCTGACATCAGTGCGACAGGGGTATACAAGATGCAGCCGACGACATTTTCTTCAGTTTTTCTTGCCCCAGATGTCAGGTGCCTCTAAACAGGTAGGCAATTCAAATTGCTAATAAAACATACATAAAAGCAAACAACAACTTACAGCTACCAGCAAATACTCCCCATAGGTAATAAAGGGTAGAATATAAAGGTACGTACCAGCAAGTAAGAGGGGAAGGAGGGAGGGTAACCTAGACTACAGCAGTGTATACAGTCTAACATCTAACATTTATGGTAGGTACAAAACTGTACTATGTTCATCGCGTTACACTGCTGCAGTCATTACACTTGGGTGGAATCCCAAAGCTGAGGTAGGGTGGCTGGTTCTATAAGGCATTAGGGGTGGCTATAAGGCCCTGCAGCACTGCAGTGGTGAAGCCAGCTCTGGATTTAGAGTATAGAGGCAGATGGTAATGCTTGGTGAAGGTATGTACAGAACTCCAAGTTGCTGCTTCCAAAATATCCTTGGTAGGTACTCCTCTGAGGTAGGCAGTTGAAGTGGCTGTTGCCCTGGTGGAGTGAGATCTAATGCTGCTAGGTACAGGTTTCCCATGGTGTGTATAGCAGAAACGTATACAATATCCTATCCATTTTGAAGTGGCTTTTCCCTGTGCTCCTGCAGCATATGCTACCAATAATTGCTCAGATTTTCTGAGAGCTTTGGTTTTGTCCAAGTAGAAGCGTAACTGCCTGTGAATGTCCAAAGAATGCAGTAGTCTCTCCCCTTTATTCTGTGGTTTTGGATTAAAAAGTTGGCAAGTGAATAGTTTGGTTTAGAGCCACACTGGATACCACCTTTGGCATAAACGTAGGGTTAGTTCTTAAAGACACCCTGTCTTGGTGGAAAATGAGGAAAGGTTCCACAGCCATTAGTGCCTGTAATTCTGAAACTCTTCGTGCTGATGTTATTGCCAGGAGCAGAGCAGTTTTCCAAGAGATATATTTTAATTCTGCTGTGTTAGCTGGCTCAAAAGGAAGTAAAGTTAATTTTTCCAAAACAAAGTTGAGGTCCCAAGTTGGAGTAGGTGCTCTACGGGGCGGTCTTCTGTTTTTAGCCCCTCTGAGGTACTGTTTTAACAGAGGATTAGAGAAAATTGGTGGATCCGTGTTGTAATGAGCAGAGATAGCAGAGGCGTGGATCTTGATGGATGAGAAGGAGAGGCCTTTGTCCAGCATCTCAGTTAAGTATTGTAGTATCTGAGGAATGTTTGGGACAAGAGGGTCAAGGCTGTGAGCTTGGTTCCAGGCACAGAATCTCTTCCATTTATCCGAATAGGCTTTCCTGGTACTAGGCCATCTGGCCTCCAGAATGACAGCCATAACAGCTTTGGAGAGAGGTATTGTTTGCTTGACTAAGGAACCTTCCATGCAACTAGGTTTAAGGTCTTTAGCTGGCTGTGTAGTATTTGATTGTTGTGTTGAGACAGCAGATGTGGGATTTGAGGCAAAATCCAGGGTGGTTCTTGTGCTAAGCTCCAAGATTGGGTACCAGTGCTGGCGTGGCCAGTCTGGTACGATCAGGATCATCTTTGGCTCTTCTTGCCTGGCTTTTATGAGTACCTTTAGCAGGAGAGGTAGTGGTGGGAAAGCGTATACTTGTAGGTTCTCCCAGCTGAATGAGAGGGCATCCACTTTCCATGCTTGTGGATGGTAACTCCTTGTGCAGAAGTTTTGTAGCTGGCAGTTCATTGGTGATGCAAACAGATCTATATCCGGGCTCCACCATTTCTGTGTTATTCTGAATATTTGTGGATTCTATTCCCATTCATGGGGATCCATGAGGTTTCTGCTCAAGTCATCAGCCAGTGTGTTTTTTGCTCCTGGCAGGAATTGTGCTTACAGATTAACTTTATTATGGCTGTGTTCCACAAGGTCATGGCTGGTCTGCAGAGGGGGTAGGAGTGAGTGCCCCCTTGCTTGTTTATGTACCACATAACTGTGGTGTTGTCTGCCTTTAGTAGTAGTGGTCATGGATGCAGTAGATCCTTGAAAGCTTTAAGGGCATTTTGTACAGCTAGCATCTCTTTTTGATTGATGTGAAGATGCCTTTGTTCTGCGGGCCACTTGCCCTGAATACATTTGCCTACCATGTGTGCTCCCCAGGCGTAATCAGATGCATCTGTGGTCAGTGTTTGCCTGGTTGTGGGTTGTGTGAAAGGCTGTCCCTTGTTGAGGTGACAAGCTTGAGCCCACCACTGAAACTCCTGTTGAAGGCAAGGAATTAGTGGTATAATGGTTTCCAAACTTTGACAGTGTTGAGACCATACATTCTTTAGGTATCATTGTAGTTTCCTCATACGCAGTCTGTCATATGGAATTAGTAGTATGCAAGATGCCATGTAACCAAAGGCCTGCAGAATTTTTCTTGCAGGGAGGTGGTCTGTTGCCATCAACTGAAAGTATTGAGTCAGTTGTCCTTGCTTGTCTGGCGTGAGATAAGCCATCTGGGCCATTGTGTTCAAACTGGCACCCAGGAATATAATATCTTGTGAGGGCACTAGTTTTGATTTCTTTTCATTTACTGTGTACCCTAGGCAACTTAATAACTTTTTTACAAATGCCAGATGCTTTAGAAGAATGTCCTTGCTCTCTGCTTGAATCAGGTAACCGTCCAGGTACGGATAAATTTGAATTCCTTTCTGTCTGCAAAATGCAATTACTGGTGCCAAGCAGTTTGTGAAGACCCTGGGCGCAGTAGATAAGCCAAAGGGCAGTGCAGAGAATTGGTAGTGCATTGAACCAGCTATGAATCTGAGATATCTTCTGCAGTTTTGTCTGATAGGGACATGCAGGTATGCCTCCTTGAGGTCCAAGGTCACGAGCCAAGCTTTCTTGCCCAGCATAGGAAGAAGCTGCTGTAGTGTCAACATTTTGAATTTCGGAATATCCAGGTAAGTGTTTAGAGAAGAAAGATCCAGAATGGGCCTCCAGGCTTTGTCCTTTCTGGGAACCAGAAAAAGTAGAGTAAAATCCTTGTCCTTGCTCCTGTGATGGTACCTTTTGAATAGCTCTCATATCTATGAGTGCTGTCATTTGTTTTTGAGCCTCTGCCCATTGATTTGGTGGCAAATTTGGCATTCATTTTAACCTTGGCAGAGTGTGAAAGTGGAACCTGTAACCTTGAGATACAATGTTGAGAACCCATTTATCTTTGGTGATCATATGCCAATTGTGATAGAAAAGTGCCAGTTTTCCTCCCAAGGGGGCTGCCAAGAGAGATTTGTTTAGCAGCTGTAGTGGGAAGTCATTGGGGCTGCTTTTTATATGGTTGGGGCCTGTCTTCCCCTTCTTTCTGGCCTGATGCAACCCATTGTCGAGGCCTGTAAGGACCTTGTGGTTGACCTCTACCTCTTGGATATCTGTATCTTCCCCTTTGAGGTCCGTCTGTAATTGGAAAGGACCAATTCTTAGTTGGCCAATTTCTGCTAAATCTAGGAGGCTGAACCTGTAAGAAATCCTTCACAGTTTGCATAGATTTTGTCTTATCCTCCATTTTCTTTAATACTTCTTCTGCCTTAACTTTTCTTTAATACTTCTTCTGCCTTAACTCCAAATAACACATCCTGCTGCAAAGGTGCATCCAATAATTTTGCTTTAACATGATCTGGTAACGCATGTTCTTTTAACCAAGCATGTCTGCCAATGACGGAGCCTGTAACTGCTGCTCTGAAGGAGGCCTCTAAAGAATCAAAACCACATTGCAAAGTATGCTTTCCCACTTATTCAGCTGCATGCAATAAATCCTGCATTTCTTTAAAATTAGGAGGATCTGAATCTGGAAGCATTTTTTTTGTTTCAACTGAGACAGTAAAAATTGCTGATATTTTAGCATGTGAAACTGGCAATTTAAGGCTCTCACTGCTAAAGCTGCAGACGTATATACTTTTTTTGCCCATCTGTCTAATGCTCTGGAATCTCTGTCAGAGGGAACTGGATTCTTGGCTGATGAGGCCTTAATCCCTTTGGGTCCCTGAGAAATAGTTTCAGGGTCAGCAACAGGGCTTTTATACAGAAATTTGTGAGAGTCAGGGACTCTGTAGTATCTGTCAGGTTTAACAGGGGCTGGAGGTAAGGAATCAGGATTTAAGCTGGATTCAGTATACACATCATCCACACTAACACTGGCGGAATAGCAAGGGATCTGTGTTGAGGTAATAAAAGGAAGTCTCTGAGCCTTTTCTTGGATTCTGAGTAACCCTGGCCTTCCCAATGGAAATGCTCCCTCATGGTATGTAAAGGTTTCCCCAAAGGAGTAGTCCTCAGGCAGTGAGGCTGATGGAATTGATTCCTCAGCATCAGAATCCTCATAAGGGGGTAAAGAATATCCTAGGTCTGAGGATGAATCTGAAAAGATGGACACCTGGTCGGATGAATCATAGTCTGCATCCTGTCTAGGCCTTTTATCAGGAGGGGGATGGGACACCCTGATCAGAGTGATCAGGTCTTCAGCCATTTTGAGCATTTGTTTCTTAGGCATGGAGGCCTGTCCTGGAGAATGCTGTATTTGTTTCTTTGATTTTAAAGGAGGCTTAGACTTAGCAGAGGGTTTAATGCTTAACCGAGTAGGTCTGATGACACCCTCTGAAGCTGCGGGTAGCTCAGCTACTCTGGATCCCTCTGAAGGGTTAGTTTCAGTAGGCTGAATTACTTGTGAGTCTGAAGGCCTAGCCATCTCCACCTGGGAGTCAGGCGGCCTGTGGTTCTACAGAAGCTGTCGTCAGGGGCTGTGAAGGCACCTCGCTGAAAACCGGAGAACCGGCGACTGGCCTAGAAGAGGCTTTGTCGTCAGTTTTGGGCCTCGGATGCCTATCCTTGTCTTTGCGCTTTTTATGCATTCCAGTCGTCGGAAGTTCCGATGGCATGGTATAATTGAATTTTCTACCAAAAAAATATGTCGGGCAAAATCAAACAGACGTTTAAAAGTGTGCTCATTAAACCTAGCACAAAACAACCAGTTACGTCGTGGTCTGGGCCTAGGCATGGGATACAATAAGAATGGAAATTCTTATGAGGTATTTGCTTCCCACAAGAAATACAGTTATTAACTTTTACTGACATCGGTCTGAGGCAAGAAAAAGTTTTCCCAACGGGGTACTTAGCTTTATAGAAGACTTCGGTTCTGGATTCTGAATGAAAATCTCAGGAGACTGACTGGCACTTGCGAACTGCTTTTGCTTCGGGCACCGCGCGGCAAGAAAGACTGAAGAAAATGACATCGGCTGCATCTTCTATACCCCTGTCGCAATGACATCAGGGAGGAGGCGACAGCAACAGACGCCGGGCCAGGACTTTGGAACTCAGGCCGACTGGGGAACCACCTGACGGTAGGATAACCCAAGTGTAATGACTGCAGCAGTGTAACACAGTGAACATCTACTTCTGCATCCTTTTTGCCTGCTGGCCTGTTTTGCTGTTCTTAAGTTACTCTGATGTATTTGGGTTCTCTATAATCTTCAATACATATACCCAGGATGGATTACTGTTTGTTGCAGTAGCTTCAAGATCCTAAATGGTCTGCAACATCAAAAGATATGCCAGCTGTAATAACCAGAACACATATACAGAATTCAAATCTTCTCCAAACCCACCCCTAAGATGAGAGACTCATGTCTCTATTAATCCTTTCTGCCTTCAGTATTGCCCATCCTTACATCACCCCCCCTCCACCGACGTCTGATTAATGTCCCACAGCCATCAGACCTTCTAGACAGACTCTTTTAAATTATGCAGGAGTTCTAATCAGGGTATGGGACTGGCCATCCACTGGGCACCATTACATTAAATGACATGCTATGTACAATGTCAAAGAAAGCAAAGCTCTTTCTGCTAGAGACCACATTACTTGCCCTTGGTGCAAGCCTTAAAACCTGTCTCACTGAAGATGAGCAGCACATTCGTCCACACCCTAAACAGGATGTGCTTCAACACTAATATTAGGTTGCATGCATATTAGAACAAATGCTTTCATCATGCGTTCCATGTTCTAAATCCCTCCAAATACACCTCTTAATGCAATAATTCTGGACAAAACCAAAAGTAATGGGGGGGGGGGGACAAAAGCCCAAATTCAGGGACAGATTCAAAGCTGATACAACACGTTATGCATTAGTATGCATTTTCTAGAGGATGTGAAGTCGAATTCAAATGTCATTATTTAGTGACCTCAGTCCTCGAATTGTCAGAATGCCACAAATTGTATGAACAGACCAAAACTATGAGGCAAAAATCTGGCCATTCTGCAGAGACATAACTGATAATAGTGGTTCTGTCCTGAATATGATCTACTTATTTCTCAAACCTCCTGTTCCACATGAGCACAGCTATGACTAATGGAATTAATTTCAGTTCTACAATGGCTAGTTTTGTTGTGCTGCAGCTCAGACACCTTACTCATTTCCCTACATTCCCCTTGCAAATAACCTCTAACCCACATCCTTAAGTCTTCTGCTACCACAAAAGCACCTTTATGCATGTACAGGTGTGTAATCAAACTTACCAGAAAGTACAGTTGTGTACACTTACCATAAATGTAGATGTTAGAGTGTATTCACTGTTGCAGTCATTACATTTGGGTTACCTGCCTGCAGGCAGCCCTCAGCCAGCCTGAATACCAGAATCTTGGATTTCTGCTTCAGATGCTTTCCCTCCTTCCAGGACGTCAGGTCGTCAGGGTGTATAAAACATGCAGCAGACGCCATTAAATCAGTTTTTCTTGCCCCAGATGTCAGGTGCCCCCATAATGGAAAGCAATTATATGTTATGTTACACCTCCAACAAAAAGCAAATACACCAGAAAGATCAAATACACAAAACAAGAAGGAAAGGTAGAGCGAAGAGAAGTCAGGGGGCTGTAGCGAGGGTTACCAGGTCTGCAAAAGTGAATACACTCTAACATCTACATTTATGGTACTATGTTCTTCGTGTTTCACTGTTGCAGTCATTACATTTGGGTAGATTCCCAAAGCTAAGGAAGGGAGGAGGAAGTTATAGAGCATTAGGACCAGCTATTAAGCATGGCAAAACCAGCTCTGGGTTTAGAAAAAAATAGGCCGGTGGTAATGCCTGGTGAAGGTATAACAGAACTCCAGGTAGCAGTTTCTAGGATGTCCCTGGTAGGGAACCCTCTGATAAAGGCTGCAGAGGTAGATCCAGCACTGGTGGAATGTGATCTTACCCCTGTAGGGTAGGTTTTCCATGGTGCTTATAGCAGAACTGAATGCAATGGGCTATCCATTTAGAAATGGTTTGCTTTGAAAATGGCCTTCCCCTCTGCAGCAAAGCCAACTAGCAGCTGTTCAGATTTTGAGAGGCTTAGTCCTGTCCAAATAAAATCTAAGTTGTCAGTACACGTCCAAAGAGTGCAGAATAGTCCTGTCCAAATAAAATCTAAGTTGTCAGTACACGTCCAAAGAGTGCAGAATTTGTTCTCCTTTGTTTTGTAAATTAGGAAAAAAGGAAGGCAAATGAATGGACTGATTTAGGGCCACACTAGACACCACCTTAGGCATAAAGGAAGGATTGGTCCTGAGGGGAAACCCTGTCTACATGGAAGATAATTAAGGGCTCCACTGCCATGAGGGCCTGTACTTCAGACACTCTTCTTAAAGTAATGTCTAGAAGGAAGGCAGTTTTCCAAGAAAGGAATTTCAACTCTGCGGTTGCAGGTGGTTCAAAAGGAGGGAGTGTGAGCTTTTCCAATACAAAGTTAAGGTCCCAGGCTGGAGTAGGGGCACACCTGGTGGGTCTTAAATTTTTAGCCCCTCTGAGGAATTGCTTTAACAGGGGGTGAGAGAAGAGGGGTGGGTTCAGTATTATTATAATGTGCTGAAATTGCAGAGGCATGAATTTTGATTGACGAGAAGGATAGGCCCTTGTGAAGCATTTCTGTTAAGTACTGAAGAACATGAGGTAAACTGGGCACCATAGTGCCCATATCCAGGGTCTGGCTCCAAGAACAGTATCTTTTCCACTTTTCAGCATAGGATTTTTTTAGTACTAGGTCTCCTTGCTTCCACAATGACCTCTAGCAACTGCTTATTGAGGGGAGCTGGAGAGCTCAAGGAATTAGCCAGGCTGCAACATTCAGGTTTTGTAGTTGAGGGTGTAGAATCTGGCCCGCCTGCTGGGACAGCAGGGAAGGTGTCTGAGGTAGGTGCCATGGGTCCAGCAGTATCATGCTGTGCAAGAGGGGTACCCAGTGCTGGCGAGGCCAGTCTGGTGCCATAAGAATTGTCCTTGGTCTGTTCTGTTTGATCTTTAGCAGAACCTTTGAGAGGAGAGGCAGAGGGGGAAAGGCATAAACTGAGAGGCTTTCCCAGGTGAAGGACAGGGCAATCACTTTCAAAGCTTGACTGTGGGGAGTCTTTGTGCAGAATTTGTCCAATTGGTAGTTCTGTGGGGAGGCAAACAGGTCTATCTCTGGAGTCCCCCATTTGTTCCTGAAGAGGTTAAATATTTTTGGTTCCAGTTTCCATTTGCGGGGGTCCATGAGATTTCTGCTTAGGTCGTCTGCCAGTGAATTTAGCTTGCCTGGCAGGAATTGAGCTTGTAGGTGCACTTGGTAGCTGAAGGCTGTGTTCCACAGAGCCATGGCTAGTCTGCAGAGAGGGTACGAATGGGTTCCCCCCTGCTTGTTTATGTACCACATAACTGTGGTGTTGTCTATCTTTACCAATATTTGTCCTGGAAGGATGTGGTCCTTGAAGCCGGTCAGGGAATTCTGTACAGCTAACATTTCTTTTTGGTTGATATGCAGATGCATCTGACTCTGGTTCCATTTGCTCTGAATGCACTGCCCTGCCAAGTGAGCCCTCCATGCATAGTCTAATGTGTCTGTAGTCAGGGTTTGGGCGGCAGGGGGTAGACTGAAAGGGAGCCCCTTGTTGAGGTGGCAGGCCTCTGCCCACCAAAAGAACTCTGTCTTTATACAAGGAATGATAGGATTCATTGATTCCAGGTCCTGAGAATGTTGACACCATATGCTTTTTTAGATACCATTGCAGTTTCCTCATATGCAGTCTTGCATATGGAATTAGTAGAATGCAAGAGGCCATGAACCCCAGGGCTTGCAAAATTTTCCTTGCAGATACTTTGATCTTTGTGGCCAGTAGTTTTGAAGTAGGCTGTCAAATAAAGTTGTTTCTCTGGTGTGAGGTAACCCATCTGGAAAGTTATGTTCAAGCTTGCTCCCAGGAATACAATCTGTTGGCAGGGTACCAGATGATATTTCTTTTCGTTTATGGTGTACCCCAGCGAGGTTAGAAGTTTCTTTACAAATGCCAGATGTTTTAATAGTATGTCCTGGCTTTCTGCCTGAACTAGACAATCGTCTAGGTATGGGTATATCTGAATATTTCTCTGCCTGCAAAATGCAATGGCTGGAGCTATACACTTTGTGAACACCCTGGGCACAGCAGATAAGCCAAAGGGAAGTGCAGAGAACAGACAGTGCATGGAGCCTGCTCTGAAGCATAGGCATTTCCTGCAAGATTCCCTTATTGGAATGTGCAGGTAAGCTTAAGGTAGTCAACCAGGCATCTTTGCCTAGCATAGGAAGCAGCTGTTAAAATGTTAGCATTCTGAATTTTGGGATTACCAAAAAGGTGTTTAGAATAGAGAGGTCCAGGACAGGATGCCAGGAGCGGTCTTTTTCTGGGTACCAGGAAAAGTCTCGAGTAAAAACCTTGTCCCCTTTCATCTTCTGGGACAGATTGAATAGCCCTGATACTTAGGAGAGAACCTGCTGTTGAGCCTCTGCCCACTGATTTGGGGGCAAGTCAGACCAACCATTTGGGGCTGGTAAGGTGTGAAAGTGGAATCTGCATCCCTGGAAAACTATATTTTAAACCCATTTGTCCTGGGTAGAGTTCCCAGTTTTTTGCATGCAGGGTGAGCTTTCCTCATAAGGGAGCAGGCAGTTGAATAGGGCTTGGAAGGGTTAAGGTTAAGTCATTGTGACATTTTTCCATGGGGGGGGTGTCTTAATACTTCCAGCTTTGGAAGTGGGAGCCCCCCCACTGCTTAGGCTTGTGTGTAGCCTGACACTGCAACCTAAGTGGTCTGCTGTTCCTGGGTGTGGACTGAAGGCCTGGAAGAGACTGGAAAGGACCAATTCTTAGCAGGTCAATGCCTACTAAATCTGGGAGGCTGTACTTGCAGGAAGCCTTTAACAGTTTGCATAGATTTAAGCTTTTTCCTCCATCTTTTTAAAGACTTCTGTATTGTTGCCAAACAGGCAGTCTTGGTTTAAGGGAGCATCCAGTGATTTATCTTTAACATGATCTGGCAAGTTTTGCTCCTTAAGCCAAGCATACCTTCTAAGTAGAGACCCAGTGACAGCAGCCCTGCAAGATGCTTCTAGAGTCAAAACCACATTGCAAAGTAGGTTTACCAACTTGTTCAGCAGAATGCATTAAATCCTGTAATTCTTTATGTTCAGCACGGTCAGGAATCAACATAAATTTTCTATTTAAGTAGTCCCATAATATGCTGCTGATATTTTAACATATGAAACTGGCAATTTAAGGCCTTAATGGCCAAAGTTGCAGAAGTGTATACCTTCTTACCCAATCTGTCCAAGGCCCTGAAATCTCTATCAGAGGCGGTAGGAAAACTGTCTTTGGATCCACAGTAGAATTCTTGAAGAGGAACTTGTGAGAGTCGGTTACTCTGTAATACCGGTCAGGTTTTCTGGGAGCTGGAGGCAAAGGGTCTGGGGCCAGGCTAGATTCCAAGAAGGCATCATCTACAATGTCCAGAACAGGAGGGACAGCTAAAGGCCTGTGTTGAGGGAGGAATAAGAATTCCCTAAGCCTCTTTTTGGAGTCAGAGTAATCCTGGATTTCCCAGTGGAAATGCTCTCTAAGAGTGTGCAAGGTTTCACCAAAAGAAAAATCTTCTGGAGGGGAAGCAGAGGGAATGGAATCCTCTGCATCAGAATCCTCATAGGTAGATGAGGGCAAATCCTGGTAATCAGAAGAAACAGAAATTTCAGAATCCTGATCAGAAGAATCAGAAGGAAAATCAATCAGTTCTAAGTCTCTTAGAAGGGGGGGGGGGGCTGGCTTCCCCTAATTAAAGTAATAAGGTCTTCAGCCATTCTAAGCATTTGTTTTTTAGGCATATGGGTCTGACCATGCAGTTTGGACATAGGTTTTTCTAGGAGTGGGATGAGTTTTAGGCCTTTAAGAAGATGGCATTGGTTTAAAATGCAAATCTGTAGGCCTGAATACACCCTCAGAAGCCGGTGCCTGCACAGCGGCTCTGGACCCATCCAAGGTAGAGACATCCACAGGTTCCATAGTCTAAGCATCGCATGGTATACCGGACTCCGAATAAGTCTCAGTAGACGCCTGCGAATCTGAAGTAGTGGGTTATCAGGGGCTGAGAAAGTGTCTCACCGTGTACCGGCAGACTGGCGACTAGTTTAACTGAAGCGTCGCCGGCAGTTTTGGACCTATGCAGTCTGTCTCTGTCTTTATCCTTAAGTTTTTTCCAGAATAAATCGGTAGTCAGATGGCTTACCGAAGCCATTTCTGGATAGTTAGTTAAACAGAGTAGCAAAATAATTTGCTGTGAAAATAGACAGATGACGAATAGTTCGGGGGTTGAATAAGGCACAAAGCCGACAGCGAGGGACGTCGTGGTCTGGGCCTAAGCAAGGAATGCAGTATGAATGAAAATCTTTGAGGCATTTGCTTTCCACAGGTAAGAAAATTGTTAACTTTTACTGACATCTGTTAAGAGCAAGAAAAAAGATCCCCAAAGGGGTACCTAGCTTTTTTTGAAACCTTCGATTCTGAAACTCAAACGAAAATTTTAGGAGTCTGCCGACCAGCACTTGCTAACTGCTTCGGCTTCGGGCACCATAATGGTGTCGGCTGCATGTTTTATACCCCTGACGACCTGATGTCATGGAAGGAGGGACGGCATCCAACGCAGGAACCCAAGACTCTGGTATTCAGGCTGGCGGAGGGCTACCTAAAGGCAGATAACCCAAATGTAATGACTGCTTCAGTGAAACACGAACAAAATCAGTAGATATTTGAATAATCACTGTTGCAATAGCCTTAGTCATATGAGTTATACCCTGCCAAGGACATAAGTCAGTCAGGTTCCAAAGCTTCAGGGCACCTTTCACACTCTCAAATCATCGGGCAGCTCAAGTTCAGCTGCCTAAAAAGATAAGCGAGAGCTCCAAACCTTCACATCTTTCATACCAACCGAGACAGGGACACTGAGCCCTGACCAGGCATAGCTAGGAGTAAACACATACGTCCTGGCAAAACTAAATACGCAAAAAAAAAAAGGCGGTGGAGGGAGGGAACAGCTATTTCAGCAGCGATCACTCGACCATCTACTGTAATTGTATGTTTACTTACACAACTGTACTATGTTCATCATACTGCTCACTGCTACAGTAACCTTAGCTATACAGGTAGATTATCCGAGCTTATAACATTTAGGAGGAGGAAGAGGATGGGTCCTGGATTCCCTGGAGAATGGTCCTAGCAAAGCTTGATGTAGACCAACAAAAGGAATCAAGCTTGCAGTACCTTGTAAAGGTATGTATAGAGGACCAAGTTTCTGCATCTTGAATACTTGTAGAATCCAATCAAAAAAAAAAAGAAGAAAAAGAATATATATATATATATATATATATATATATATATATATATATATATATATATATATATATGTATGTGTGTGTGTGTATATATATATATATATATATATATATATATATATATATATATATATATATATATATATATATATATATATATATATATATATATATATATATATATATATATACACATACACACACACACACACACACACACACACACACACACACACACACATACACAATATATATATTACACACACACACATACATATACATAGCTGAACCCAAGGGCGTGGTGGAATGAAACTTGATCCTGTCAATCTTTTGTTACAACCTGAGACAATCATTTGGAAATAGTCTGTTGAAATACAGGTTGTCTTAACTTCACAAGAAATAGCAAATGATTCAAAGATCTGAAAGATTTTTGTTCTGTCAAGATAGTAGCAGAGCTGCCTGTGGACATCCAAGGTATAGAGTATCCTTTCTCCTTCACTTGTGTGAACAGGAAAGAAAAGAGGAAGACTGACAGTTTAGCTTAAAGTAAACTTGTATACCAGTTTAGGCATAAAATGATTAGTTCTCAAAAAAGCCCTGTATCTGGTGAAAATGCGATAGGGGTTTGCTCACGATTAGAGCTTACAATTCGGATACTCTTGATGAAATCAGAGCAAT
Source organism: Protopterus annectens (assembly GCF_019279795.1). Classification (NCBI taxonomy): domain Eukaryota; kingdom Metazoa; phylum Chordata; order Ceratodontiformes; family Protopteridae; genus Protopterus; species Protopterus annectens. Next base: position 762,197,681 of record NC_056725.1, on the reverse strand, counting down.
CGGTAAAACAGTCTTCCATTTTAAGAACTTCAAATCAGCCTGGTGAGCTGGTTCAAATGCAACAAGTGTTAGCTTCTCAAGCGCAAAATTAAAATCAAGGAAAATGCACTGGTTTTCTTGGAGGTTTTTTCATGCAAAACCCCTTTAGAAACATTTGCACATGAGGATCTATTGAAAGAAGGGGATCCATGGGCAGACATTCTGAAATGGCAGACAAATGCATGGATGGAGGAATAAAGGAAAAGATAGCAACTCACACACATTTTAAAACCAACAAAACACTAGCCCTGAAAGGGTGGTTATGTTGGTAGCACCAACTAGAAAAATCTTTTCCATTTGCTACTATATGATTTTCTAGAAGCAGGCTTTCTTGCCTCCATTAATACCTCCTACATATCCTCTGGAAAACTGTGCCTAAACAGAATTAAAACCCTACCATCCAGGCAAGTCAGATGAATCTGATTGGGGTGTTAAACACCCTTGTTTTATGTGAGTATATGCATTCTCTAAGGAAGCTTGTGATAATTTCCCATGGTCATTTCCAAAAGGGAGAACCACTGTTGCCTGTGACAGAAGGGAGTCACCACAATTTCCTTGGTGGGATTCCTTCTGAATCTTCAGAATTATCCTAGATATCAGTGGAAAAGCAAACATTCTTGTCCATGGAAAGAAAATGCATACGACTCCCAGGCTTTCTTACAGGGAGCCCTAGGGTAGAATTTTGCCAGCTGGTTGTTTGGAGAAGAGGCAAGAAGTCTATTTTAAGAATGTACTACAAATGGATCAAATGTTGGAATATTACCTGATCGAGTTTCCATTCATGAAGGTCTGCCTTTGTCCTGCTCAGTTTGTTTGCCACACAATTTTTCTCTGATTGATGTATGCTTGTAGAGTGAGCCTGTACTATAAAGCTATATCCCAAGCTACCATTAGCATGCAAAGGGGGCAAGGCCTGGTTCCCACTTGATGCACCACATGACTATGGTATTGTCTGCAACTTGAAATAGGTCCAGGGGACTAAAAATGGTTCAGGAGGAGGAGTGCCTAGATTAGAGCAAGCATTTATTTTATATTTATGTGCTTGCATCTACTCTTGGTATCCCACACACATTGCACTTTTATCCCCTTATGAAACTGCTCCCTAAACAAAGTCCAACAAACCTGTGGTGGAGTACTTTGGAGTTGGAAGTGGGAGAAGGGGACACCTGCATTTAGGGATATTTGCTCTCTCAGAGATTTCTCTTCTGACAAAATGCATAATGGTGTTGGGACCAAGAGACTTCAGACACTACTGTATCTTTCTCATGACGAGTCTTTCCAGGAATACCATGAGAATTACAGATGCCACGAGACCAGAAATCCTGAGGAATTCCCTCAGAGTGACCAAAGTTTGAGTGAAAAACCTAGAAAGAGATCTAGATATAGATCTAATTTTTCCCGTCAAGAAAAGATTTTTGAACAGAGGTTTCCAACAGTCATCCCACGAACACAAGCCTATGTGCCTGAATCAAAAAGCCTTTCGAATGTTCTCTTGGAATCCCAACTTGTCTAAGAGCTCTCTCATCCAAATGAGAGAGATTACGGACACTTCGCAAAGATAAGCCTGCAGTGAGCTACAACTACAGCTGGACATTTTGTGAATACTCTTGGAGCTGTGGATAATCCAAAGGGTAAGACAGAATTGATAATGTGATCCAGGCTCACAGAACCTTAAACACCTGAACTCTGGATGAAAAGGGATGTGATAAGCATCTTTAAATCTAGTGTTCTAGAAAATTTAAATGAGGAAGAGGTAACAAGTTGCGAAATTACAGCATTTTGAACTTGGGCACTATCAAGTTAATTTATAAAAGAAAGATACAGAATGGATATCCAGGCATTTTCTTTCTTTGACACCAAAAAAAAAAAAAAAAAAACATCCTTGAATAAAAACCTTTCCAGAACTGGGAACAAGAAACTTGTTCTATTATTCCTGGAAAGAATATAGGTTGAAGGATAGGGGACAAACAGCAGTCTAGTCTGGTGGATGGGGAATTATCCCCTGGAACTTCCTCCAACTGCCATTTATAACCTATGTTCAGGGAAGAGTTAAGACAAGAACTGGGTGGCAGTGAAGAGTTACCGAATATCTGGGTAACTACAGCAGAGCTAGTAAGAGAGATGGCTAGAAAGGTGCTTGGTGTGACATCTGAAAAGAGGAAGGAGGACAAGGAGACCTGGTGGTGGAGACCTGGTGGTGGAATGAAGAAGTACAGGAGAGTATACAGAGAAAGAGGTTGGCAAAGACGAAGTGGGATTGTCAGAGAGATGAAGAAAGTAGACAAGAGTACAAGGAGATGAGGTGCGTGGCAGAGAGAGGTGGCAAAGGCTAAGGATAAGGCGTATGAAGAGTTGTATAAAAAGATTGGACACCAAGGAGGGAGAAAATGACCTGTACCGATTGGCTAGACAGAGGGACTGAGCTAGTAAAGATGTACAGCAGGTAAAGGTGATAAAGGATAAGGGAAACGTACTCACATGCGAGGAGAGAGTGCCGAGTAGATGGAGCAAGTACTTTGAGGGGTTGATGAATGAAGAGAATGAGAGGGAGAGAAGGTTGGATGATGTGCAGATAGTGAATCATGAAGTGCAGTGGATTAGCAAGGAGGAAGTAAGGATAGCTATGAAGAGGATGAAGAACGGAAAGGCTGTTGGTCCAGATGACATACCTGTGGAAGCGTTTAGGTGAAATGGCAGTGGAGTTTTTAACTAGATTGTTTAATGAAATCTTGGAAAGTGAGAGGATGTCTGAGGAACGGAGAAAAAAAGTGTTTTGGTACCGATTTTTAAGAATAAGGGTGATTTGCAGAGCTCTAGTAACTACAGAGGGATTAAACTAATCAGCCACAGCATGAAGTTATGGGAAAGAGTAGTGGAAGCTAGGTTAAGAAGGGAGGTGATGATTAGTGATCAGCAGTTTGGTTTCATGCCAGGAAAGAACACTACAGATGCGATGTTTGCTGTGAGAGTGTTGATGAAGTACAGAGAAGGTCAGAAGGAGTTGCATTGCATCTTTGTGGATTTAGAGAAAGCATATGACAGGGTGCCTAAAGAGGAGTTGTGGTACTGTAAGAGGAAGTCGGGAGTGTCAGAGAAGTATGTAAGAGTGGTACAGGATATGTACGAGGGTAGTGTGACAGCGGTGAGGTCTGCGGTGGGAGTGACAGATGCATTTAAGGTGGAGGTGGAATTACATCAAGGATCAGCTCTGAGCCCTTTCTTATTTGCAATGGTGATGGACAGGTTGACAGATGAGATCAGACAGGTTGACAGATGAGATCAGACAGGAGTCCCCGTGGACTATGATGTTTGCAGATGACAATGCGAGGTGTCATAGTTAGTGTAGGGAACACGTGGAGGAGACCCTGGAGAGGTGGAGATATGCTCTAGAGAGAAGAGGAATGAAGGTCAGCAGGAATAAGACAAAATATATGTGTGTAAATGAGAGGGAGGATAGAGGAATGGTGAGGATGCAGGGAGTAGAGGTGGTGAAGATGGATGAGTTTAGGTATTTGGGATCAACAGTTCAGAGTAATGGTGAGTGTGGGATCAACAGTTCAGAGTAATGGTGAGTGTGGAAGAGAGGTGAAGAAGAGTACAGGCAGGATGGAGTGGGTGGAGAAGAGTGTCAGGAGTGATTTGTGACAGATGAGTACCAGTAAGAGTGAAAGGGAAGGTCTACAAGAGGGTAGTGAGACCAGCTATGTATATATGGGTTGGAGACAGTGGTATTGACAAAAAGGCAGGAGTCAGAGCTTGACGTGGCAGAGTTGAAGATGTTAAGATTTGCACTGGGTGTGACGAGAATGGACAGGATTAGGAATAAGTATATTAGAGGGTCAGCCCAGATTGCAAGGTTTGGAGACAAAGCCAGAGAGAGAAGATTACGTTGGTTTGGACATGTGCTGAGGAGGGATGCAGACTATATTGGGAAAAAGATGCTAAGGATGAAGCTGCCAGGTAACAGGAAAAGAGGGAGGCCTAAGATGAGGTTTATGGATGTGGTGAGAGAGGACATGCAGGTGGTTAGTGTGACAGAGCAAGATGCAAAGGACAGGAAGAAATGGAAACAGTTGATCTGCTGTGGTGATCCCTAACGGGACCAGCCAAAAGAAGATGAATAATCTTCAAAACCCATTTATCTGAAACTACCCATTTATCTGAAACTACCTGTTCCCAGAACAAGAAGTGGAAATTCAGACATTTTGGAAAGTAAAAGGAACTGCCAAGAGTGGGGTAGGGTGTATGTGTGTGTGTGTGTGTGTGTGTGTGGGGGGTAATCTCAGTAAATATGACTTGTTGGACCATGCATTGCTTTTTTGGTGGGAAGGGGAGTCCTGCCTTGTTTTTGGAAACCCATTGCCACTGCTTCAATGTCTGTTTACCAGCATTTTGCCAATACTGTTTAATTTGTGTCTTGTCAAAATTGCATGAAGTGTTAAGAATCCTTTTGACAATTTAAAAAAAGAGGGCTAAGAAATCCAAGACTCTCTACATCAGCTTAAACTTCTCATACTTTTTGATCACCTCTGCAGCAAAGGGACAAAAAATAATTCTTTATCCAAATAAGAATTTAAAATCTAATTTTCCAAATTATCTGGGAAGCTCGGGAACATAGACAAACCCCAAAACATCAGTGCCTACAGCTCTGGAAGTGGTATCAGAGACATACACACACAGTTGTGACGAGATGGAAAAAAAAGCATTTAAACACATTTTTCCTTAACAAGAAGAGACTGTGGACAAAACATTCCTCATAGGTTCACTATTAGTCAGAATAAGCATTAACATACGAGACTGGCATTTTGAAATTCTATAAACCAAAGTTGCAGAAGCATACACTTTTTCCATACTTATCAATTATTTTCCCAACATTATCAGAAAGAGTATGGCATTGGAATTACTAAATGTCTAGCAGCAGTAGGGTTAACTAAAGCTATATCTACTGGGTCAGGTTTGGGATGAGTGTATAAAATTTTAAAAGACTGAGAAATGCTATACAAATCTGTTTTTTAGGGGCAGCAGACAGACTGTCAGGAATAAGTACAGTTGTGTACACTTGCTATAAATGTAGACGTTCAAGTGTATTCACCGTTACAGTCATCACATTTGGGTTATCCCTGCCAGGGTAGCCCTTGGCCGGCCAGAATACCAGAGGCGTAGTATTTCTGCTTCAGTTAATGTTGCTTCAGGACTGTCATCAGGTTGTCAGTAGTATAAAGTAAGGCAGCCAACACCATTAGATCAGTTTTTCTTGCCCTAACCTGTCAGGAGCCCCCAAGTAGGAGCCAGGTTCTGGAGGGAAGAACCCCACCAGTAGAAAGTAAATACAAATATGTCCCTTGTAAGGAAAGAGAAGAAAAAAAGGGGGATGGAGGGAAACAAGCCAGGACTGCAACAGTGAATACACTAACATCTACATTTATGGCAAGTGTTCACAACTGTACTATGTTCTTTGTGTTTCACTGTTACAGCCATCACATTTGGGTTGAATCCCAAAGCTGAGGAAATGGGTGGAGCCAGTCAAGGAAAGTAGGGGCTGGCTAGGATGCCCTGCAAGACTGCAGAGGCAAACCCTGCCCTGGATTTGGAGAAGAGAGACAAGTGGTAATGTTTGGTAAAAGTGTCAACAGATGTCCAGGTGGCAGCCTCCAGAATGTCCCTGATGGGGACTACTCTGAGGAAAGCTGCAGAGGTGGAGGCTGCTCTGGTGGAGTGAGTCCTGACCCCTTTGGGGGAGGCTTTCCATGTTGTTTGCAGCAGAAATGCATGCAGTGTGCTATCCATTTGGAAATGGTTCGTTTGAAGATATCTTTGCCTTCTGCCAATGTAGCAAAGCTAACTAGCAATTGATCAGATTTTCTGAAGGATTTAGCCCTGCCTAGATAGAATCTGAGCTGTGTACATTTAGAGAGTGCAGGATCCTTGCCCCTTGTTCTGGGGATTAGGAAAAAAGTCAGGCAAATGGATTGGTTGAGAGCCACACTGGACACCACCTTGGGCATGAAGGATGGGTTAGTTCTGAGGGATACCCTGTCAGCATGGAAGATGATGAAGGGTTCCACAGCCATGAGTGCTTGCAGCACAGAGACTCTTCTGGCTGAAGTGATGGCCAGAAGGAAAGCTGTCTTCCATGAGAGAAAATGTAGCTCTGCAGAAGAAGTTGGTTCAAAGGGGGGCAAGGTGAGCTTTTCCAACAAAGTTAAGGTCGCAAGCTGGGGTTGGTGCTCTTCTGAGTGGCCTCAAGTTGCTATCCCCTCTTAGGAGCCGTTTGATCAAAGGGTGAGAGAAAAGGGGCTGCTCAGTGGGAAAATGAGCATAGATAAAGTCATGAAATTTAATAGAGGAAAAAGAGGCCACTGTGTTGCAGGTCAGCTAAATAATCCAGGATGAGGGGGAGGGAGGGCTGTGCCGTATTGGCTCCCTTAGCCTGAAACCAGGTGCAGAACCTTTTCCATTTGTCAGCATAACACTTTCGAGTGCTAGGGTGTCTGGCCTCATGTACAATGTCTAGAACCAGTTTACGGAGGTTGGCCGATTGATCAGGAATTAGGGAATAAGCCAAGCTGCCAAATTGAGTGTCTGCAATTGGGGATGCACGAATTCCCCTTCCTCTGGGTCAGGAGGTTTGGAATCCGAGGAAGATGCCATGGTGGCAGTGGGGACAGGCTGCGCAGCAAGGAGTACCAGTGCTGGAGAGGTCAGTCTGGAGCTATAAGAATTGTCCTTGGTTTTTCCTCCTTTATTTTGAGCAGTACCCTGGGAATGAGAGGTAGTGGAGGAAAGGCATAGAACGATAGACTGACCCAGGGGAACGACAGGGCATCCACTTTCCAAGCCATGCAGTGATGCTCCCTGGTGCAGAATTTTGCTGAGCTGATGGTTGGTGAGGGAGGCAAAGAGGTTGACCTTCGGGGTATCATATTTTTGAGTTATTAGGGTGAAGATTCTTCTGTTGAGCTATCACTCATGGGGGTCCAGAAGATTTCTGCTTAACTGGTTTGCCAGAGAGTTTTGAGAACCTGGTAGGAATTGTGCTAACAGGTGGAGCTGCATGGCAGAGGCTGTGTGCTAAAGGGTCATGGCCAGCCTGTATAGAGGGTAGGAGCGAGTCCTCACATCACAGTGGTGTCCGTTTTGATCAGGAGAGCCCCTGGGGAGAGAAGTGGCTTGATAGCTATCAAGGCATGCTGGACAGCCATCATTTTTTTGGTTGATATGCAGAGGGATTTGCTGTGGGCTCCATTGGCCCTGTATGCACCTGCTGTCCAGGTGTGCACACCAGGCATAATCTGATGCATCTGTGGTGAGGGTCTGGGCAGTGGGGGTGGTGAGAAAGGTAGTCCCTTGTTGTGGGAGCATGCTGTTGCCCACCAAAGAAAATCTTATACCTATAATTCCTTGCCTCAGAAGAGTCTCCAGGTATTGAGAGTATTGACACCAATGGCTTTTTAGGTACTGTTGAAATTTCCTCATATGCAGTCTGGCATATGGAATGTGTAGTATGCAAGATGCCATGAAACCCAGAGCTCACAGGATTTTCCTTGCAGACAGCTAGGCCCTGGTGGCTAGTTGGGAGGAGTAGGCTGTCAGGAAAATAAGTTATGTACTCACCATAACATTCCATGTTGGTAGTCCATCTCACCCTTCATTTTTACATATGGGGTTCAGAGCCGATCCTCGGCTCCAACTCAGATGATTTACAAGCTGGAAGACTTCTGGTTGGCTCGTGGCTAAGCAGGTATCCCATGGTGCACCAGTACAATCCTCAAATCTTGTTTGCTGCTCACTAAAATAACAACCTTAAAAACAACCAATACTAAAGGGTCTCCAACCAAGGGCAACCAAATTATTACTTCCAGATCTTCTAGGATGGGGGCAGGAGGGCGGGTTGGTAAAAATGAAGGGCGAGATGGACTACTAACATTCAACATTATGATGAGTACATAACTTCTTAATGTTAGGTAGTCCAATCTCACTTTCATTTTTACATATGGGACAGAGTCCCTAGCACCTTATTCTTGGGTGGCTCATTGGAAAATACTCTTGAGCTCCGTGGAGCCAAAGGATGTTCTACCCCCTGGATGCCAAATCCAATTTGTAATGTGTAATAAAAGTGCGAGGGGTAGCACACGTAGCTGCTGCACAATTATCATCAAGTGGTACCCTGGCTTGGACGGCTGCAGAGGGAGAGACCTGGTAGAATGAGCCTTGATCTTGTAGGGTAAAGGTTTGCCCTCCAAGCTATAGATAACGGCTACACAACTGGAAATCCAATTAGATAGTGTCACTTTAGAAACTGGTAAGCCCAATCTAGAGAGTCAGAAAAGGAAATGAATAATTGATCTGATTTCCTGAAAGCCTTAGTCCGCTGTAGATAAAAACGTAGTGGTCTATGAACGTCCAGCTGATGAAAACGGTACTCAGCTGCATTACAGTGGTTAGGGAAGAAAACTGGGAGTTCTATCGATTGGTTTAAGGTAGCATTAGTAAAAACTTTGGGGACAAAGGAGGGATTAGTACATAATGACACCCTGTCTTTGTGAAAAATCAAATACAGTGGCTTAATAGACAAGGCCTGCAGCTCTGATACCCGTCTAGCTGATGTGATAGCTACCAAAAACAAGGTCTTCCAAGACAAAAATTTTAGAGATGAGTGGGAAGGTTCAAAGGGAGAAGTCAATTTGGACAACACAATTTAAATCACAAGAAGAGTGGACCCTTTCAAAAAGGTCTTGCATAGCTTATGAGACATTAAATTGGTATCTGGAAAACCTAAGTGAAAATGAGTGGCAGCGGCAGATCCTTGCTGAAAAAGCTCAGAAATAAAATCCAGAATCACAGGGATAGAAGCAGTGCATGGATCTACATTCATTCTCTGTGCCCACATAGAAAATCATTTCCATTTACTATCATACAGCCTCCTGATTGAAAGGTTTATGGGAGGACATAAGAATATGCGACACTGAGGATGATACATCATGAAGCCTGACTAGGGATGTAACTGCAGCAGCCACGCTGTCAATTTGAGGGTGTGGATTGAGGGGTGTAGCGAACCAGCCATGTGAGTCAATAGATCTGGAGCTGGGTCTAGAATCCAAGGATCGTCCCGGAGGAGAGGCTCGAGGAAGGGGAACCAGATCTGACAAGGCCAGTAAGGAGCAATGAGGATCAACTTGCTTCCCAACCAACTGGCTTTCTGAATCACTTTGGAAATGAGAGGGATTGAAGGAAAGGCATATAGACGTCCCATGGACCAACCGTGAGCCAGAACGTCTCTGGGAGTCTCACCCAGAGGGTGAATGAGGGAAAAATAGCTGCTGCATTTGATACTGACTGGGCTGGCAAAAAGGCCGCAGCAAGGCTATACCCATTTCTGGAAAATCTGATCCACTGTTTCCCAGGTCAGAGACCACTAGTGAGGCATTAGGATTGCCTGGCTGAGCTGGTCGGCTATCACGTTGGTCTTCCCTGGAATGTGCGATGCAACCAGAAAGCACTGGGAAGAAAATAGCCTATTCCCAAATTCGCATGGCCTCTTGACAGAGTGGTGGATGAGATCTGGTACCGCCCTGTTTGTTGATGCACCAAACCACTGACGTGTCTGATTGTATCGTGCTGTACCTAGAGGAAGAAGGTCTTGAAGTGCTTGCAAAGCGAGAACCACTGCCCTCATCTCCAGAACACTGATATGCAGAGGAGCCTCATGTTCTTGCCATGTGCCTTGGACAGTCCTGCCGAGATAATGCCCCCCCACCCGATCTGAGAGGCATCCGTGGTCACAGTGGCAACGGGTTGGGCTAGAACAAAGGTGGCACCTGTGATCAGTTGGAGCTATCCACCAAAGAAGGTCCTTCTTGCATGATTCCGTCAGCAGGATAGGATGACTCAGTGAGAGAGACTGGAAGGACCACTGGGAAAACAGAAGCCACTGGAGAATTCTCATGTGCAACCTGGCTAATGGTACCAATAGAATTGTGGAAGCCACAGTCCAGAAGAGTTGAAGAACCCACTTCGCTTTGACTTTTCGCAACGGGAGAAAACACTGAACTTGGGAGATTAAATTTTGTGTCCTTTCGGCGGGGAGATGAGCTGTGCTGTTCACTGTGTCTACCTTTGAGCCTATAGAAATCCCAGATTGAGGGGACAATAATGCAGTTTTTTTCCAATTTTAGGAGATCCATAATGGAGCACACAGTTGAATCGTGGCATCCCTGTTTTGGAGGAGTAAATGCCTGGTGGGGGTGGTCAGGAGCCAGTCATCCAAATATGGAAACACCTGGAATCCCTGATGTCTCAGGTAAGCTGTCACTAATGCCATGCATTTGGTGAACACCCTGGGGGCTGTGGCGAGACCAAAGGACAGAGTGCGAAACTGATAGTGACTGGGTCCCAGCCAGAAGCGTAGATGGCTTCTGGACACTTTGTCTATTTTTATGTGATAGTAGGCACCCTGAAGATCCAGACAGCACATCCAAAAATCTTTCCTTAACAACGGGAGTATAGACTGCAGTGTTACCATCCTAAACTTGTCCTTCACTGATTCGTTCAATCTGCTGAGGTCCAATATTGACCTCAATCTCCAGTTCATTTTGGAACTAAAAAAACCTAGAGCAAGTTCCAGATCCTATCTGGTCTGCTGGGATGGGCTGGAAGACTCTCTTTACGAGCAACTTGTCGATCTCCACAGTTGCCTGATCCCTGTGATTGGGTGGTACATCTGGGATCCTTTTGGGAACAAATGGTGATCGAGAAAAGGGTAGGATATATCCTCTGGTAACAACTCTTTGTACCCACTTGTCTTGGGTGATATTTAGTCAGGCTTCTTGGTACAAAGAAATGTGACTCCCGACCGGCCCCAGAGAAACAGTCGAGCTTCACATCAGGAGCACTGATAAGGCCGTCCTCGAAAGGAATCACAGCCTTGTTGGTATTGCGAACCACCCCTGCCTCTAGGGTGAAGTCTGCCTTTTTCTCCTCCTTTGCCTCTGAAGGAGGATTCACCCTGTGTGTCAGGAAAGACCCACTGGGACTTCTTGAACCACATTTTACCACCATTTTGACCCTTGGGGTATGGTCTGGAAGGAACAGTAAAATGTACTCCCACGGTAGAAAGCATCTTTCCTTCTTGCTCACACCGAGTGAGTGAGTGTATCCTTCACCTTGGAACCAAACAATGAGGAACCAAACTGGGCATTGAGTGGCTCCTCAAGGCAACTCCGGAACCCGCTGCTCTACTCGCTCCATCAGCAGCATAATAGACAAGTCGCATGGAGGAGTTAACCACAGAATTTAAGGTGGACAACTGAGTAGAAATCTTGTCAGGAACTCCCTCAAAACACACACCTTGTATGGAATATCCTAACTCCTTGGAGGAGATCCCTCTGCAACCTTGAAGGGTAAAGGCCGCTGAACTAAAAATACGCTTCCCAAATCTGTCCATCCGTCGAGACTCCTTGTTTGGCAGATAAACAGATGAAGAGGTCTCCACTAGCTCTTTCTTCGTGGCCGCTGCCACCAGCATGGCATCTACAGGAACGCCCTTGGACAAGAACTCTTTACCAGGAGGGGCAGACAAGAACTTATTTGGTCTCCTGGGGACTGGCTCCATGGTGTCAGGAGTATCCCACACCTTTCGATTAACTAGATCCATCAGTTTGTTGAAAGGTGGGGGACACCCAAGAGGCAGAAAGTTGAGACCCGAAAGCCTTCAGGTACACAAACTCATCAGAAGGGTTAACAGTGGGCCAGTCACACCTCTACCTAAGGATCTGTAAAATGCCCACAAAGGAGACAGAGGATGACTTTGGGACCCTTCAGACTCCTTGAGGTCAGTGTCCGATGTCAAAGACTCATCCTGGGAGTCCATATGTTTCCTATTACATAACCTCTTCCGGGGAGGCTCCTCAAAAGGATATTCCAGGGAGGCCTCGGAAGAGTTGGGGCCACCAGCCAATGGCTCCCGAGGCCAAGGGTCTCTGCTGTCTCCAGACAGAGTAGGGGCTGAGACTGAAGTGGGTGCACTCAGGGGAAGAGTTCTGGTGCCACTGGTAGGGGCTGGAGAATGAGAGAGCACGCTGACATCTCCAGCTCTGAAGACCTCCCCGAGACGTGGGTCAGAGCCAGAGCTGTCAGCTCAGAGATAGATGCAGGGTCTGAGCTCACCCAGGCTGAAGCACTGAGAGGAAGACTCGGAACTGAAGATAGATTCCAACCCTCCCTGTCAGTGCCAACAGGAGAGCTTCGGCCCCTGGACACAGACGGCACCGAACGTGTCGAAGCCGAACTCTGCTCCAAAGCAGCAACAAGGCAAGTTGGAGCCAGCATTTCCTCCATTGGCGCAAAGCACTCCAGCTCCAAAAGGTCAGTATAGCTTGGAGGAGGAATAGCAGACAAGGGCAAAGCTGGGCCAAGTGGCTCCAGAGCCAAGTGGGTTGGAACCAACAATAAGTTTGGTAAGGCAGACGACTTCAGGAGTCTCAGCACTACCCTTTCCACATCTTCTTCTGAAAGGCTCCTGGAAGACATACTTGGGGATCTTGATCTGGGGGGCACTTTAGACTTAATTGTTACGGAAACCGGTAGGGAGCTTACAGACCGTCTCCGAGTAGCAGTGTCAACTGCTGTATCAATAGGTTCAGAGATTGGTTCCGAAACACCTGTAAAACTCTACACCACTATGATGCTCTCCTTCAGCTCTGAAGGCTGAGTCGAAGAGGCAGATTTGAATTGTTTCGACTGTTTAGGAGGTGGCTCCAAAACACCAACCGGTGCCGGAGAATGCCTTTTTGAGGATTTTGATTTCCCAGACTTGGAGGAAGCCAAAGAACTGGACAGCGCTTCCTCAAAGCATAGTTTCAAGAGACCTTTAAGTATGAGTTTGTCCTTTCTCTCCTGTAACACTCTAGGAGAGAAAGCATGGCAGAACAAACAACTCCTGTAAGTGGATGGCCCCTAGGCAGTAGACACAGCTACTGTGACCATCCGTTAAGGACATCTTTTGGGAGCATTTAATGCATTTTTTGAACCCTGAGGGTTTATGCTCCTTACTTTCCTTGGACATATTACACACACACACACACACACACACACACACACACACACACACACACACACACACACACACACACACACACACACACACAAAACTTCTGCTTCGGACTCCACGGCAAGAAAGACTGATGTAATATCGTCTGCTGCCTTACTTTATACTACTGATGACCTGACGTCAAGTCCCAAAGTGGCAGCAACCGACGCAGAAATACTACACCTCTGGTATTTGGGCTGACCGAGGGCTACCCTGGCAGGGATAACCCAAATGTGATGACTGCAACAGTGACACACGCACCCTCAACTGCTGTTGGCCCTAGGGGAAAAATGGTGAAAGTTCTGAAAATTCCATTTGTAACAGCTCATAGTATATTTGAGGGACTGAGAAACCTCAGTACTCCTCCAATGAAAACACTGGCATACTCTAGAAATGGTCTCAGAAAATGAGAAGCCTCCATAAGGAGAATCAGACACCATGCTCTCCTCCAAATCAGAAATCAGAGGAGAAAACCCCGCCTCTGTCCTGTCCCTTCATCTTCCCATCCAAATTCATAACCTTGACTTTCTTCACAAAGACGCATCCTTGTTTGTTTTACCATCAGCCATCTTATAAGAATGAACAACAGCCTGAATTAGACCCCAAGCCAGATTTAGTAAAATACTTCTCTGCTGAGAGATTTGAGCAGGAGCAGATGCACGTTTAGTTTTTGGGTTCTTTTCAACAGGAAAAATGGGCCTACAGGGTTGTTAATGGCGGCAGCTTCTTCCCCAGGGACTGGCACAACATTCGGACCAAACAAAGAAGACTTCCCAGGTCCCTCTCCCAGGACTGATGAGTGGCCTTTCCTTGCTCACAGTGGGGGGGGGGGTACTCCAACAGTCACAGAGGATGCGGCTACCCCCCCCACTGATCCACACTGCCAACAGGTGCTACACACCAAAGGAATCTGGGGTAAAAGAGGAGAGGTCTGAGGAAATAGCTTTGGCCACAACACACTCATCCACCTGCAGCGGAGGCAAACTACTTGCTTAACTTTCCCCTGCAGCGGAGGCAAACTACTTGCTTAACTTTCTTTTTGTAATGGGAAGAAGGACAGACTGTGCGACCAGAAATTTGTTCCATGGTCAAGCTGAAAATGCTACCTCTTTCCCTAGGAAAACAATAAACTGTAAACAATAAAAATCATTTTAATACATTTTGCCAGTCCCAAAAAATTAAACACTTTCTAAAAAAAAAAAAACTACTTTTAACAACTTTTAAACAGAAAGGAAGACAGTGTACAGTCAAGTCTCAAGACAGTCCATTAAAACAAAATCCTAGAAGAAAAATAACTTTCCTAAACTATCGATTTTAATTGTGGAATGACCACCCACAAAAAAAAAAACAAAAAAAAAACAGAAAACTCATCTGCCCAAGAATGAGCAGCACAAGCTGACCCCTTCTTCAAAAGCTCACAGCAGAGATCTCTATTCAATGGCAGAAAAGCCCTGAAGAGTGCTCAAGCCTGTCTTTTTTGGCAGCTTAGCTTGAGCTGCCTAAAGAGGAGTGAAAGATGCCCTGAAGCTTTGGAAGCCTGCCAGCTGTTATATCCTTTGCTGGATATAACCCATATAGATGATGCTACTGCAGCAGTGATCAATATGATGATGATGATCATTCCTCCCTCCAAAAACATCCTGCCAAACTCGGGATCTACACACACACACACACACACACACACACACACACACACACACACACACACACACACACACACACACACACACACACACACACACACACACACAATGTACTATGACACCTTGTGATGTGGCTCCCTACAACCTTTGTCCTTTGCTGCCAGCCTCCCACATAAAATGATCCCCTTACTGAAATATACCTGCAAGTGAAGTTTGATTAAATGCCACACTTCTTTCCAGGCCTTCTACTGCTTTTTCCATTTTTGTCACCTTTCCTTAACACAAACAAATCAATCCATTTGCCATGTCTGTCTAATTCAGTGCTCCAGGAATAACAAGCAGACTCTAGGCTTTTCAGTCTTGTCTTCTGTAAATGACATTCTGAACTATCACCATAATGATATTTCACTAATCCTTCTACATATTCCTGTAAGGCTGCAGGTCCTACAAAGAGAAAATTCTATAGACAAACTGTGACCAGCAATGTGCATAGCCCACACTCAAGATCGATCACTCATTCTAAGAACGAACTGCAGTTAAAGACCAACATACAGTGGCTCACAATGTAATCTGTCCAGTTTGGAGTTCAACAGATCCTGACCCTATTCTCGGATCAACAGGAAATGAACAAAGGACATTCTCTGCATCAGACTTTGTTGTTAAGCTCTGACCACGTCAGTTACCTTATCATATGAAGTACAGAACACAAATATGCCTCTCTATATCCAATACACCATAATTAAATTGATAATTACTTATAGCCAGTAGAATAATCTAAACTCTTCTACATATTCTTGAACATTAGGTCCAGAGGAGAAACCCTTAAGTTCTTGCAAGGGAATGTGTATTGAAAAGGGTCCCATCACATTCTACACTCAGATTTCCTCAAAGCCTTAAACTCCGATACGTAGGGACAAAGTCATGATTGTTAGCCATGTAACACAGAATTAGTGATGCATGTACTAAAGGAACTGGCCAGTGAAGAAGACTAGAAATAAGCCAGTGATGCAGGTTCACCCATCTTGGAGGGTGAGAGGCAGCTCAATCCACTGCAAGACTTGACATACAGCAGATGTGGGCATTGTAGCATTCAGCTGAAGGGCTGAGATGCTTGTCTCCATCAAGTGAGGCATCCACACAGTAACCACCCTTGACTCCTGTAAAGGAACATGCATGACAGACCGTTGGTCCTGCTATGCCAAAAACAAGAACGGATATTCTATGACATTCCAGGTCACTGAATTTCAATACTTGGTCTGAGCACAGACCAAACTTACCTCAGGATGTGGAAAGACACCAGAGTCTGTCTGATGTTCTCTAATCAGTAGCTCCATTTGTACACCAGACGTGATTACTAGCAGGGAGACGGGTCTGACATACAGGTGGGGCTACATGGCTATGTCCACTAGGAAAGCTCCATCTACAGTTGAGCAAGGCCATCGTACCTGCATTATTTCCAATCAATACAATGGATAGGCCACAGGAGTTGGGGGGGGGGGGTGAGTCACCAGCACTTTCAGTGGAGCTCCACCTGTATATGGAACATTGTACTAAAGGCAGTGTGGTACCTCACCAGGTATTGCCTGTAGGTCATACTCCCACATACATGTCAAGCTTCAGATATGCTAAGAAGCCCATTCAATTACATAAGCATTTTTTTCATTCCAGATTTAATCCAGACAATGTGCAACAAACACATACTGTGGTATAGGCTTATTCATTGCAGTGCTTCATCTTCTTCCTGAGTGATCAGCCCACGATAGGCAACTATTACAATATTATACTGCTGTCACTGTATTGTATATCAAGTATTATACACTTTACAGTTTTATCCTGTTCAATTTCTTTATTATTGTTTTTTTCAATATAAAATTGCATTTAATTGGTGACTTATTGCTCAATTGCCAGAATGACAGACTAACACTGCTGCAGTCTGTGTCATGCTGTGTGTTGAAATCGGCTGCAGACTACTGAAAACATGCCTATTCACTATACTATGTTTACTCCCCCATCATCAAAATGCAACACCACATGTTTCACAATCAAGTAGTACCTGGCAACTAACCAGCATATATAACAAGCACATGTTTATTAAACTTAATGAATATAGCTTCAGAGAAGTTAAACAAAAGTAAAGACTAAACAGAATCAAAAAGAACTGATAAAAAAACACCTTACATTTGATCTTTAAATAACCAGTTAAAGAAACTAAACCTTCAACAAAAGGTAAATAAAGGCATGGTGGCATGACTTCCACTACATGCCCAATAGATTAGCACCCTTGCCACTTCAAAGTAAACCTAAATAACTTGACGGGCACCCTCAAATTCTCTCCCCGTCCATCTTGTGTTGCTCTCCTTAATGCTGGAAGGAACTTCTGAATGTGCTTTATTCGCTAGGTTTATGAAGGACTATAGGCTGACTACATGGTACTCGCTAAAAATCTTGGACTATAGTATACAGAGCTTTCAGATTATCTCCAAAATCAGGAAAAGGCCAGCTTTGTTATGACTCTCTCTCTGATAGCGAAGAAATGTACAAGTTTTGGTACGCCCTTCTTTCCACAGAAGTTGCTCTAGTCTCATGGAACAGGAATAGAAAACATTAAACTTCTTTTAAAAACTTCCACACAAAGAGCAGACCAAATTATTTTAACAGTGTTAAAACCTGTTAGTCCAGAGGGACACTTTTCCACATAGACAATGAGCAGAGAAAATATTTATCTTTTAAGCTGTAAAGAAAAGTTATGCACTTACCATAAGGTTCCATTTGTGTTGTCCATTTTCATTCTTCAACTAATGGGTTTGGATCCGATCCTCGGATCCAACTTGGCCATTATACTAGCTCATGATCTTGTTTGCAGCTTGACAGGGAGGCTATAATGATATGCCATAACAGGAGTTAAACACAAAGAACATAGAGGGTCCTTGAAGTTGACTCATTCCTCCAGAAGTCAGTCATCATGAGAAATTGTGGGTGGGAAGTTAAGGAAGAACAAAAATGGATAGCACAGATGGAACATTATGTTAAGTACATAACTTTTTTATCTGATGTTAATTTTCATTTATTCCTCAAATAAAAGGGTACAGTCTCCACCTACCGTAAATTCCTGGGTGGACTCTAAGGAAGGATATCCCTAAGTATGGTTGAGCCAAAGGCCCAGATCTAAGTTGTAATGAGTGATAAAAGTATAAGGATTTGACCAAGCTGCAGCTGCCCATCAAGAGAGCCTGCAGGATGTTTTGCAGGGGTGTGCAAACCCAGAGCCCCAGGATGCAACCCACCCCACACACAAGCAGCCATTCCAGTGCCCAATTACTTGGCTATTTCTACCCAGTTGCCATAATCACTGTTCAAATCTCTCAGTATGCATACTGTTTTATATTTTACTTCTACAATGACAAGATATTTGGATTTAAATTTACAACTTTTATTTCAAATTTTTATAGCATAAACACAAAGCAATAGTCTTACAATGAAAACAGACTTAGCATTAAAACTTCTGTCTTTGAAACTCATTTTCACTGAAACAGCACTGAAACCCACACTGAAAGAGAATGCATCTGGACAGTAGTGGGTTAAGTTTACCTTTGGGCTGTTTTCAAATCATAGTCCCCCTTGCACACATTTTTAGGACAATGCAAAAGTACTGCGATTCATCTTCCTGATTGTATTAATTATAATATATAATAATTGAATTATATCCCTTGTGTAATACAGCACGACTTGTTAGAGTGTGTTTTAAATTTAACATTTTCCAGAAAGCAGTGAAACAAAACATGAACCAGTAATGACAAACAGCCCCATTCAGAACATTTCAACCATAAAAGGCCACTCAAACTTCTGTCATTACAATCCACCAATATCCGAGTAATTCCACATTAAAAAGATCTGAAACTAATGAAGAGATTGTTGCTATAAAACAACGTATATTTTAGTGTTTCATCTACAAATTCAGTGTCCGTTGCACTTGAAGAATAAACTGCCTGGCACTCCATGCACTAGAAATAGTAACCGGTAAGATTACTCATTCCATAACTAAAGTGCAAAGTATACTGCACAACATGATTTTTGACATGCAAAAAAATATCACCTCCAACCCTACCTCCTTCCCAATGGAGTAAATTTATGGCCTGAACTTTACATAGGGGTGATTTGCTTTTCACATATGCACATTTCAAAAGAGACATCCAAGTTACTACTGAAAGATTCCCTTGAATTCTAGGGTGATCATGTCAATGTACACCAGCATTAAAAATGTATAGTAGGGGACAAGGGTAAAATCTGTTGTGCTGGTAGTGTCCCCTACCTTTAGTGTGTTCTCTACCACAGTTAACACAAAGTGAAAGATAATGAACTACATCCATATCCGCATCTCAGAGAAATGGGTTACAGCTGAAACACTGCACAATATCATAGAATGAAACTGTGTTAAGAAGCAACAAAATAAACCTAGAGTAACTGATTGCAGTTGTACCCACTCCAGAATTCTTGGGCTCCCCAATAAAAAGATAGCAGTATACCAGTTCAATCAGGAATCTCAAACACTCAATGCGCTATTACAACGGCTATGGGGAAAAACATTAAACACATTTTAAGGGGCGTGCTCTGTTCTTGTATACATTAATGTATGTTTACAGAAATAATTTAAAATATGGAACTCCAGTTTAGGACAATGATTTTTTACAAAGATAACCGAATATTTCAAAGACATCGCAGGGAGACAGAAGAGTAGGCAAAGTACTACAGGCACATACTAAGTCAACTTCTGTTTAAAGTAGGCTGCTAAGTAACACAATGCAAAAATCCATACATGTTCAAAAGGAGCATGCTACATGGGGCAAACATTCTACCTACATGCAATGCACTGCATTTAATTTAAAATCATATTCCTACCTGGTATATCAGCACATTATTATACCTTTTCAATAAAGGAGACCAACCATTTGGTCACCAAATTTAGTAATCATTAACAGGGTACATAAACCCATTGCAAGTTACAGCACACATTTGCAAGAAGTTTACAGGAAAGCCATTTCACCTATGGCACCTTTTTGGGATAAGAGAGGAAATGGGAGTACTCAAAAAAGTACAGTTTTGTACCTACCATAAATGTAGATGTTCGATTGGTTATGCTGATGCAGTCATCACACTTGGGTTATCCTGCCGTCAGGCGGTCCTGCAGTCGGCCTGAATTCCAAAGCATTGGTCTGGCGTTGGTTGTCGTCGCTTCTTCCCCGACGTCAGTGCGGCAGGGGTATAAGAGGCAGCTGACGCCATTTTCTTCAGTTTTTCTTGCCCCAGATGTCAGGTGCCCCAAACTAAGAAGGCAAAATAAGAAGCTTGCAAAACATACCTTAGTGTAAAGCAATGGTACTAGCTGTAAGCAAATACACCATATAGACATGCATCCCAAAGGTTGAAGTACATGGAGGTATAAGAAGAGCCTTGTTAGGTAGAGGGGATGGAGGGAGGGTAACCTGGACTGCAGCAGCATAACCACTCTAACATCTACATTTATGGTAGGTACAAAACTGTACTATGTTCATCGTGCTATGCTGCTGCAGTCATCACACTTGGGTAGAGTCCCAAAGCTATGGTTGGGTGGTAGGAGCTGAACTGGGTTAGGTGCAGCTAAAATGCCCTGCAGAACTGCACTGGCAAACCCAGCTCTGGTTTTTGATTACAGAGGAAGGTGGTAATGCTTGGTGAAGGTGTGCACTGAACTCCAGGTAGCTGCCTCCAGAATGTCCTTTGTTGGGACTCCTCGGAGGAAGGCTGCTGAGGTTGCTGTAGCCCTGGTGGAGTGAGACCTAATACTAGCAGGCACTGCTTTCCCATGGTGTGAGTAGCAAAAGCGGAAGCAATGTGCTATCCATTTGGAGATGGTCGGTTTTGAAATGGCCTTTCCTTCTGAGCCTGGAGCATAGGATACAAGGAGTTGGTCAGATTTTCTGAAGGCCTTTGTCCTGTCCAAATAGTAACGTAACTGTCTGTGAATGTCCAAAGAGTGAAGGAGTCTTTCTCCTTTATTCTGTGGGTTTGGATAAAAGGTGGGCAAGTGTATGGTCTGATTGAGAGCCACACTGGATACTACCTTTGGCATGAAGAAATGGTTGGTGTGTAAAGATACTCTGTCCTGATGGAAAACGATGAAAGGTTCCACTGCCATAAGTGCCTGCAGTTCTGAGACTCTGCATGCTGAGGTGATAGCCAGCAGCAGGGCTGTCCTCCAGGACAAGTATTGAAGCTCTGCTGAAAAGGCTGGTTCGAAAGGTGGAAGTGTTAACTTTTCCAGAACAAAATTTAGATTCCAAGTTGGAGTAGGTGGTTTTCTGGGGGGTCTTATATTTTTTGCCCCTCTGAGAAACTGCCTTAGCAAAGGATGAGAGAAAATGGGAGGAACCGTATCATATTGAGCTGAAATGGCTGAAGCATGGATCTTTATGGATGAGAAAGAAAGGCCTTTGTGTAGCATCTCAGTTAGATATTGGAGTATGTGCGGAATATTTGGGATGCCAGGATTTAGGCTTCTGGCCTGGTTCCATACACAAAATCTTTTCCATTTGTCTGAGTAAGTTTTTCTGGTGCTGGGCCTCCTGGCCTCCAAAATGACATTCTGGACACCCTTTGAGAGAAGTGTTATTTGATAATTTAAGGTATTTTCCATGCAGCTAGATTTAAGGTCCTTAGCTGACTGTGAAAGATCTGAGAGTTTTGTTGGGTTAACAGCAGAGGGAATTGAGGTAAGATCCATGGAGGGCTGTGAGTCAAGTTTTGTAGTAGTGGGTACCAGTGTTGACGTGGCCAGTCCGGGGCAATGAGGATCATCTGTGGTCTCTCTGATCTGGTTTTCAGTAATACCTGGGTGAGTAGAGGCAGAGGTGGGAAGGCGTAGACTGACAATGCTGTCCAACTGAATGACAGGGCATCCACTTTCCAGGCCAGAGGATGGTAAGTCCTTGTGCAAAACTTTTGTAGCTGGTAATTGTTGGTTGAGGCAAACAGATCTATGTCTGGTGTTCCCCACCTTTGAGTTATCATTAAGAATACTTGTGGGTGTAGTCTCCACTCGTGAGGGTCTGTCAAATTTCTGCTTAATTTGTCTGCCAAAATGTTTTCTTTTCCTGGCAGGAATTGTGCTTGCAGTTGTACTTGGTAAGTTAATGCTGTGTTCCACAAGTCCATTGCCTGTCTGCACAGTGGGTAGGAGTGCGTCCCTCCTTGTTTATGTACCACATAACTGTTGTGTTGTCCGTCCTTATTAGTTGTCCTGGATGCAAAAGGTCCTTGAAGGCTGTTAGTGCATTTTTTACAGCTAGCATCTCCTTTTGATTGACGTGTAGTTGCCTTTGGTTTGCAGACCATTTGCCCTGTATGCATTGTCCTGCCATGTGTGCACCCCAGGCGTAGTCTGATGAATCTGTTGTCAAGGTTTGGTTTGGTGGTGGTGAGACAAAAGGAAGGCCCTTGTTTGCTTGGCATGCTTGAGCCCACCATAGAAACTCTTTTTGAAGGCAGGGAATGAGAGTTATAGTTGCTTCGAGGCTGTGTCTGTGTTGGGACCATACACTTTTTAAGTACCATTGTAGTTCTCATATGCAGCCTTGCATATGCAATTAGTTGAATGCAGGATGCCATGTACCCCAATGCCTGCAGGAATTTCCTTGCAGTGAGCTGGGTAGAAGTTGCCATCTTTTTGAAGTACTGAGCCAGTTGTTTTTGCTTGTCTGGCGTGAGGTAAGCCATCTGGGCCATTGTATTCAAGCTGGCACCCAGGAAAATTATTTCTTGTGAGAGTATTAGTTTTGACTTATTTTTGTTTACCGTGTACCCTAGGCAACTTAGCAACTTTGTTACAAATGCCAGATGCTGTAGTAGGATGTCTTTGCTGTCCGCTTGGATCAGGAAGTCGTCCAGATATGGATAAATTTGTATTCCTCGCTGTCTGCAGTATACAATTACTGATGCCAGGCATTTCGTGAATACTCTGGGCGCAGTAGATAAGTCAAAGGGCAATGCAGAGAATTGATAATGTGTTGTGCCTGCCAAAAAACTGAGGTATCTTCTGCAATCTTGTCTGATAGGGACATGCAGGTATGCCTCTTGGAGGTCCAACGTTACCAGCCAAGACTCCTTGCCCAGCATGGGAAGAAGCTGCTGTAGTGTGAGCATTTTGAATTTGGGAAAGTCCAGGTACATGTTTAGAATTGAAAGGTCTAAGATGGGTCTCCAGGCTTTGTCCTTTCTTGGTACTAGAAACAGTCGAGTAAAATCCTTGACCTTGCTCTTTTGTAGGTACCTTTTGAATTGCTTTCATGTTCATGAGAGCTGAAATTTGCTTTTGTGCCTCTGCCCATTGGTTTGTTGGCAGATTTGGCATGCCTCTCATCCGTGGTAAAGTGTGAAAATGAAATCTGTAGCCTCGGGTAATAATATCCAGAACCCATTTGTCCTTTGTTATGATGCCAATTTTGTGGGAAAAGAGCCAGGTTTCCTCCTAGAGGTGCTGCCTGGGCAATTTTGCTTGGCAGGCAAAGAGGAAAGTCATTGAGTTTGTTTTCTGAAGGGTTGAGATCTGTCGTCTCCCCCTCTGAGTTGTTGTTTGCCATTGTCTAGGCCTGAAGGTACCCTGTGCCTGGCCTCTGCTTCTAGGGCATCTGTACCTGCCTCTTTGGGGTCTGTCTGAAGCAGGAAAGGACCAGTTTTTTTGATGACCAGTTTCTGCTGAAGCGAGGAGGTTGTACCTGTAAAAAAATCTTTAACTGTTTGCATTGATTTTTCCTTTTCTTCAATCTTCTTTAAAACTTCCTCTGCTTTGACACCAAATAATGCATCCTTTTGCAGTGGAGCATCCAGTAACTTTGCTTTGACATGTTCTGGTAAGGTCTGCTCTTTTAGCCAAGCATGTCTACGTATTACAGACCCTGTGACTGCTGCGCTACATGAGGCCTCCAAAGAATCAAAACCACACTGCAAGGTATGTTTTCCCACTTGTTCTGCTGCATGCAACAAATCTTGCATCCCTTTGAAATCTAGTTGATCTGTTTGAGGGATCATTTTCTCTGAGTAAGCAAGTACTGCTGGTATTTAATCATGTGGAATTGGCAGTTTAATGCCCTCATGGCCAAAGTGGCAGAGGTATACACTTTTTTCCCTCATCTTTCTAATGCCCTGGAATCTCTTTCCGCAGGTAGTGGATTCTTAGCAGTAGAGGCCTTAACCCCTTTGGGACCCTGGGAAATGGTTTCTGGGTCTGCAGCAGGGCTTTTATATAAAAACTTGTGAGAGTCAGGGACTCAATAGTATCTGTCTGGTTTAGGTGGTGCTGGAGGTAAGGAATCCGGATTTAGACTGGATTCAGTGTAGACATCATCCAGAATGTCCAAAACAGGAGGAATGGCTAGGGGTCTATGCTGAGGCAAAAGAAGAAACTCACGGAGTCTTTTCTTGGAGTCAGAGTAATCTTGTCCTTCCCAGTGGAAATGCTCTCTCATGGTGTGCAGGGTTTCCCCAAAAGAGAAGTCTTCGGGGGGGGGGGGGACAGAGGGAATAGACTCCTCAGCATCTGAGTCTTCATAGAGAGGGAATGGGGTAATCCTGTTCCTCAGAGTCTGATGAGGAAATGGATGCCTGATCAGAAGGACGTAAATCTTCCTCCAGTCTAGTCGGTTTAAAGATGCCTTCTGAAACAGAAGGCCTGTCCTTAGTCTCCGGATCGCCGCCAGGGCTGGCGTCCGTGAGTTGAGGAGGAACCGGCTCCAGTGGCCCAGTAGATTCTGACTGAGAGGTAGTCGTATTTTCTAAATCTGCGGTAGTCAGGGGCTGCGTAGGCGCCTCACTGAATACCGAAGATCCGGCGGCAGGCCTAACAGAGACCTCGGTATCTGGTCTAGGCTGCCGGTCTTTGTCCTTGCGTTTTTTTTAAACATAGCGGTAGTCGGAGGTTCCGACAACATAATGCAGTTGAATTTTCTGCCAAAATGTCGGGCGGTATCAGCCCGATGCTTAATAGTGCGTTTATTGAACCTAGCGCAAAACCGACAACCAGAAACGTCGTGGTCTGGGCCTAGGCAAGGAATACAATAAGAATGAAAATCCTTATGAGGCAATTGCTTCCCACAAGAAATACAATTATTAACTTTGTCTGACATTGGTCTGAGGCAAGAAAAGTAAGTTTCCCCAACGGGGTACTTAGCTTTATAGAAGACTTCGGCTGAAATTCTGTTCGAAAATCTCAGGAGCTGGCCGACCGGCACTTGCTAACTGCTTCTGCTTCGGGCACCGCGCGGCAAGAAAGACTGAAGGAAATGGCGTAGGCTGTCTCTTTTATACCCCTGCCGCACTGACGTCAGGGAAGAAGCGACGACAACTGACGCTGGACCAAGGCTTTCAAATTCAGGCAGACTGTGGGACCGCCTGCCGGCAGGATAACCCAAGTGTGATGACTGCAGCATAGCACAATGAACATCTCACACAGACATCATACAAAAGGGTTTATACCTTTTGAATGCTAAAACAGGCTCTCTGTCTTTGTTGTAATCTTCTACTGGATTAGGTGGATAACTGGTAAATGAATGAACTAGATCAGGTACTGGATTTGAAAGTTTTGAAGTCTGACTTTCTTTAGAAAAGAAAATAAATAAATAAAAAAAATAAAATACCTTCCAACTCATCTTCCAAATCTCTGTCGCAACGTTTTCTTCGGCTCTTTGTCTGTCTGGATGCTGGCATTGTGAGACCTACTAGAATGACATCATCAGAGTCCTCCCAAGGGTCAGTACAGTTTGTTGATGTCTCTCTTCCCTGTGGAGGAATGCATTTAATACAAGTTAATGGTAAGGTCCTTCAAATAGAACTTTTAAATGTTTAGGATGGCTGTGCAGTATACTCAAATGCAAGGCATGTGGTCGAGGTTAAAGGGTTAATTGTTTTAAAGTGCAGTTTTCAATGTTTCGTCTAGCATGGTGCTTAAAAAACAGCAGGCCATTTGGGAAATCGCTAGCAATTTCCTTTCACTACACTAGCAATTTCCTTTCACTACACTGCTCGAAGTCAGACCATACTAGTGCTATTGGAACTGTTCTCTGATGTGGAAAATTAAGAATAGGGCCACACATATCCCCCATTTTGAAGGGGAAAGTGCATATTCTGTGCAAACCTACCAATTTGCATTTGTTCTTAAGTCTGCTCTACATTGCTTACTGGGGAGTCATAAAATTAGGAGGCAGATGCAGCTGCTGCACACATCCTGTCACTGAAACTGTCTTAAACCACACATCACTGCTTCACAATCTGCAGATCCCCAGTACTGCAAACTTCATTTGGAAGTCTGGAAATAGAGTTCAGGCCTCCAGTTGTTGTGATGTCCACTAAAGACCAAAATCAACAAGTTCTGCTCAACACACAAGTACAAAATAACAATCAGTAACATCCCTGCTCCTCAATAAGTTAAGAAAACAGTGAACCGCATAAAAATGTATATCCATTGTGCATCTGTTTACTTGCAAGAATCTACCGTTTGTATACATTACATAGTTTATTTTGCACTACAAAAATCTATAATCTAAAATATTTCCAATTAAATATTCTCTTTACCAAAGCGTTAAAGGTAAAAATATTATTTAAAAAAAAAAAAAAAAAAAAATAGCACTGCATTTCTTACACAAGCCTAGGAATTCTGAAACAAAAGTGTAGCAGTCCAGTCTCTACTGTTTAACAGAATAAGAAGGCTCGGGAAGTGCTTCATGACGAGCACTAGAGAAATCAAATGTTTAATCTATTTTAGGACATACTTTAAGTTAACAGTTATACATGTTTTTCACACACCAGAACAGCAGTCATGCCAGGGATAGACAGAATAATACAATATAAACTGTCTACACGTAGTCAAAATGCAGTTTTCCTAAGAAAACGTACTCTGTGACATGTAGCTTTGGAAAATTATACATGAAATGCTGCTGCTTATCCAGTATTGTCAGAATTGCCATCCACTTCAAAGCACCATTTTTTTTTATAGTGCCCTACAACTATTTGCTGTATCCTGAAAACTATTCCAGCTCCATACAGGCTCACTCTGTGATCCAGTGCAAGGATGGTTGCTTTAGTTGGGGGGGGGGGGCTCATTGTAAATAATAGGATTCCAAGTATACATTGTTGGACAGTTCAGGAACAGCCTCATGTATTGTATATAAAAAGTGTGAAGAAAGGCCTTGGTGCACATTATACCTTATCCTCCAAAAGCAAGAAATGGTGGAACAAAGATGCAAAAACTGGGGACAAAAAATTTTCTAAAATAAGTTTCGTGTTAGCATACATTTTCTAAGGTATAAAAATCCTGAAAATTAAAATGTAGGTCATGGTTCGACTTGGTCCTCAATGGCTTGCCAGAAAACCACAGAATTTATGAACAGATCAAAGCTAGACATTCTGTGAAAATTTGGACAGTTGAGAGATTTGCTGTACACTCACTAAAAAACAATGGACAAGAACAGTAGATATTCCAAACAGCTTAATAATGGTGTGGGCTATTGGCTCAAACAAATGGCTTTTGTCTGTGGCAGTGACACCTTGGGGCTCTCAAACTACTTTGCAAAATAGTAACTCCAACTAACAAAACATTGGACTGTACTTTTAGACAGCTCTCCTTTCCCAAAGAAAAGGGAAGGAGTTGGTGTACTCCAACAGACTACTACCTCCTAATTGGCTGTGAACTGAAAACCAGGAAAAGCCAAGTTGTGATGCTGCAGGAGGGTACAGTTAAAGGAAAGTCTCCACTAGAACAGAATCACATGCTAGACATGGCTTTCCTCAAGAGCTGGTAAATTGTTAAAAACATAAAAACTAACAAAAGCAGTTAAGATCACATGGCACAGAATACATGTGTAAAAGCTTGATTTCATTGGTTGATGAGGAATGTAAAATGTTACACAGAACAGTTAAAATCTGGAGTAAACATCACTGTCTAAAGTAGTTCTACATTAGGCTATGACACCCTCAAAACACATATCCCAACCTAAGTGCTTGCATTCACCCCATCATTAGAATGCGCACACACTCTCAAATGTACCCCTCATCCAAGCAGACATGCGAAAAGGTTGCCAACCAGAAGCTTAGACATTAAGATACTGCTCCTCTACTTACATGGTTTTGCCCTTTTGTGGAAGATCTTCGTGACCTTGTGTCATGTTTGTCTGATCCTGGTGTCACAGGTTCCTTTGGTAACCTTGGCGTGATTTTACGGGACCTTAGCATCATTTTGCAAACAGCCCTACAACATGAATAGCATTAAAAAAAAAAAAAAAAAACACAAATCCTTAGTGAATACAGACAGTACTAAAAACATGGCAGTGTCAGCCTGAAAATGAAATTGCAATGTTCTACCAATAAACAGTTGTGTTTATGTTGTCCTCTGCTGCTCAAACAGAATGCATTTTAAATAAAACCCACAAACAATGAAAGAAAAAGATAAGCTAGCACAGTACTTGACTGCTTGTCACTGCTAACAGCAGGTGTAAATGGCCTCTTATTCTAAAGGGTTTCCTGAAAAATGTTTCATTGAAGCAAAGTAAGTGGAATTCTTACAAGCCTGTTTCTGCAGTTCAGTAAACTACAGTATTAGGAGTTAATGTTCTCACATTATAGTTAGAACCACTGGTTTTGAGCTTTGAAAGCTGGTTATATAAACAATGGGTCCATCCTGTTCTTGTTCAGTACAACATATGCTCAGGGTAGTCCTAGCACAAGTCTTCACAATGTTCTTCCTTC